>NC_141992.1:1445212-1456543 GCF_049901715.1 Pseudonaja textilis | reverse complement strand
GTTTTAACTGTTTTGTGAGAAAGTTTATAACTATTGACAGATCCATCATGTAAGATGAAGAGAATCGATCAATTGATTTTTAAAAACTTTTACTTTTCAGCACCCAGCCAGGGTAGGTGTTTTATATGTTTAATGTTGGGTGTTTGGGTCTTTCTTTCTTTCTTTCTTTCTTTCTTTTCTTTCTTTCTTTCTTTCTTTCTTTCTTTCTTTCTTTCTTTCTTTCTTTTTATCTATGTTTAATGTTGGATGTTTGGCTCTTTTTTTTTTTGTCTTCTTTCTGTACACATTTTGTCATTGTTTTTTACTGCTGGATCTTGCACATTTTCTTTTTCTTTTTCTATTTTATTTCCATTGATAAATATAGAGAAGAAAAAAATAAAGTCCTTAAACTGCTAATGTGTGTGCGAGTAGGACTGGAATAGGTTAACAGGCTAACTTCCCTGCCTATCTTCCCCAAACTATAAAATATCCCCTCAGTCTATATAATTTAATAATTTTTCATTCCCTGGTTTAATCAAAATAAAGTATTCCCATTATACATTATCCATTAAATATTCAACTGTATACATTCCCCTGTGTCATCCCCCTTACAGAATCCGTAACCCTTATCTCTAAATTTTTCTAAATTTTTTATTATTTCTTTTAATTTTACCCAGCTTTCCTTTTTCTAAGTTTCCCTGGTCTTTCTTCTTTTTTCCTTCCGGTATTATTTTTATTCCCCTCTGCCTGTCAGCCATGTTTTCCCCCACCCTTGCCAATTCTCTTTTTGGCATTTCTTCTTATATCATTCCTTCCTCTTCTGCTTAATCTTAGATGCTTTGTCTCTTTTATTTGTTGTCTCTGTTGTCAATGTCTCTATTTGAAATCCTTTTCTATCCTTTGTCAATGATCCTTGTTCTCTATATTCATCTGGGTTGTTGTTTCCCTCTTCTGACCCAGTCATGGTACAATTTCTGATGCCAACATGCAAACAGGCTTTGCAACCCAGGACCTTGTTGCATAAGCCAGGATCCAGGAAGGAGCAGTGGCTACAGGGCTCACCTGTTCAATACGGGTGATAGGTATGGGCCTCACCTGACATAGGAAAGGCCAATGGACCATTGTGTAGAAAAAGATCCCTTCAAAAGCAACGGATATTCTCATGTCCTCAAAGCAGGACTTAAAGGTCCATCCGTCCAACCCAGCCTGGCCCTCCTCCTGTTCGGGTGCCATGGAGGTTGCAGTTGGGCAGTTGTTTCCAACCTCAGGTTGCTCTTCCTCCTAGGAGTTGCTCTCCTCGCTTATCCTACCACATGGTTGCCAGGGTGCAGCTCGGGCAGATGTCCCATGGCTGCTGCTCATGCTTACTGCATGTGCAGCCACGACAGATGGAGTGCGCCCCATAAAGTCTCTTATTTTTTCCCATACACTTAATAAAGCATCTCTAATGTAATGTCTCCTAAAATATCCACGTGCCTTGCTTTCTTTATACCATAAGAATGCATGCCAACCCAATTGTAAATCATGCCCCTCTAATGTTAATAATCTGGCATTTTTCAATTCAATTCAATCCATTCCTTCATCCACATCAATATTGTTGCCTGATAGTATAATTCCCAACTGGGTAATCCAAAACCCCCTCTCAACCTTGTATCCTATAATAATTTTATCCTAATTCTTGCATTTTTCCCTTGCCAAAATTTTCAGTCTCCTTGGAATTGTATGGAATAAGTACAATATTTTTGGCAGTGTGTTTATTTTAATTGTCCACAGGTTCTGTCTTAGGCCCAGTACTCTTCTTTTTTTACAGAAAAAGTTTTTTATTTTTTTATTTTTATACATCTCTTCACATAACCAACATTGTTCCAGATGACAATACTTGTACATAGTCAAATTTTCATTTCCATCAATCTTATATAATATCACCTCTTACCATTATCCATTTCACTCACCTTTAAATAAGTTTCCATTTGCATTCATTAATTCAATATGTTTTCATCCACACACAAATGTTCAGTTCTTTATCCCCTATTATTTCCATTTTCAGCTTACCACCTACTTTATTTTACATTACACATCATAATTATCCTTAATTTTCCCTAGGCTGATATATAATAAACAATCTAAAAAGAGAAAAATAAAACAAAACCAATATATTTGGATCCACATGGTATATCCCCTCAGACTATCTGATTTAATAAATTTTCATTCCCCTGCTTTACTCAAAATATTCTCATTATACATTTCTATTATCCATTAAATAATCAACTGTATATTTTAAAATGTATATATATATTTTAAAAACCCTCAAAAATCACTACTATAGCTTCTTAATATCTCTCATTTTATCTTCAATTTCTTATATATCATTAGTAATCATGTTTTTTCTTTCTTTATACTTCGCCAAAGTTTATCTATATGTTTTGATAATCTAAAATACCAATATATATCCCCATTTGGTATTCCCCTTACATTATCCCTAACCCTTATATCTGAACCTCTTGGCCTTATTTTTTCTTTTAATTTTAGACAGCTTTCCCTTTTCTAGGTTTCCCCGGTCTTCCTTCTTTTTTCTAATATTATTTTTATTTCCCTCTGCCTATCAGCCATGTTTTTCTCTATCCTTTTCAGTTCTTTTTTTGGGGTGGGGGGTTCTTCTTGTATAATTTCTTCTTCTTAAGCTTAGTCTTGGAAGTGTTTTCTCTTTTATTTGTTGTCTCTGTCATCAATGTCTCTATTTTAAGTCCTCTTATGTCTTTTGGCAATGGCCTTTGTTCTCCGTATTCATCTGGGCTGCTGTCTTTCTCGTTTAACTTGTCCTCTCTCGCCTTTCTTTGTTCTTCTGCGAGCCGCAATGCCACTACTTTACCAGCAATTATATCCAACGGTCTCATTCTTTCTTTTAACATACCGTTTGCAGTTCTGACTTAAATTCTTTGCTTATTTCTTCCATTTCTTTAATCTGTTCAGTTAATCTTTGTTTTATTAAGAGTAGGATTTTTCTGTTATTGTCCTTGTCAAAAGTCTCCATTTCTCTCACTCTCTCTTTCTTCTGTTTTCTTGTCACAGTCAACCTCAAACAATCCCAAAATATTGTATTCCTTTGTACTTTACTGTAGTCCCTACTCAACAGATAATCAGATTGGAAGGGACTATGTACAAGTGTTGTAATCCAGAACCACATTGGTCATGTGAAGAGATGTGTAAAAATAAAAAAGTAGATACTAAAAAAAGAAAAGAAATGGTACCCTGAGTGAAAGGTTGGAAGGGACATCCTGCATGAGTGATGCTGCCCTCGCATGCCCCCAGCTTCAGATCACGAGGGTCCATTTGTGTCCTGTGGCAGCATGGAGGGCATTGGGGGGACAGCTGTTGACTATTTTATATATATTTTCTTTTCTTTTTTATATAAATATTAAATGCTGAGTTGATTCGATTATTAGATAGGGTCCTCCTCATCTGAAATATTTGTTGTTATGATATATTTTTTGTGTTAAAGGTTTTAACTGTTTTGTGAGAAAGTTTATAACTATTGACAGATCCATCATGTAAGATGAAGAGAATCGATCAATTGATTTTTAAAAAACTTTTACTTTTCAGCACCCAGCCAGGGTAGGTGTTTTATATGTTTAATGTTGGGTGTTTGGGTCTTTCTCTTTCTTTCTTTCTTTCTTTCTTTCTTTCTTTCTTTCTTTCTTTCTTTCTTTCTTTCTTTCTTTTTATCTATGTTTAATGTTGGATGTTTGGCTCTTTCTTTTTCTTGTCTTCTTTTCTGTACACATTTTGTCATTGTTTTTTACTGCTGGATCTTGCACATTTTCTTTTTTCTTTTTCTATTTTATTTCCATTGATAAATATAGAGATGAAAAAAAATAAAGTCCTTAAACTGCTAATGTGTGTGCGAGTAGGACTGGAATAGGTTAACAGGCTAACTTCCCTGCCTATCTTCCCCCAAACTATAAAATATCCCCTCAGTCTATATAATTTAATAATTTTTCATTCCCCTGGTTTAATCAAAATAAAGTATTCCCATTATACATTATCCATTAAATATTCAACTGTATACATTCCCCTGTGTCATCCCCCTTACAGAATCCGTAACCCTTATCTCTAAATTTTTCTAATTTTTTTATTATTTCTTTTAATTTTAGCCAGCTTTCCTTTTTCTAAGTTTCCCTGGTCTTTCTTCTTTTTTCCTTCCGGTATTATTTTTATTCCCCTCTGCCTGTCAGCCATGTTTTCCCCCACCCTTGCCAATTCTCTTTTTTGGCATTTCTTCTTATATCATTCCTTCCTCTTCTGCTTAATCTTGGATGCTTTGTCTCTTTTATTTGTCGTCTCTGTTGTCAATGTCTCTATTTTAAATCCTTTTCTATCCTTTGGCAATGATCCATATTCACCATGTTTATCTGGGTTGTTGTTTCCCTCTTCTGACCCGGTCATGGTACAATTTCTGATGCCAACATGCAAACAGGCTTTGCAACCCAGGACCTTGTTGCATAAGCCAGGATCCAGGAAGGAGCAGTGGCTACAGGGCTCACCTGTTCAATACGGGTGATAGGTATGGGCCTCACCTGACATAGGAAAGGCCAATGGACCATTGTGTAGAAAAAGATCCCTTCAACTGCAACGGATATTCTCATGTCCTCAAAGCAGGACTTAAAGGTCCATCCGTCCAACCCAGCCTGGCCCTCCTCCTGTTCGGGTGCCATGAAGGTTGCAGTTGGGCAGTTGTTTCCAACCTCAGGTTGCTCTTCCTCCTAGGAGTTGCTCTCCTCGCTTATCCTACCACATGGTTGCCAGGGTGCAGCTCGGGCAGATGTCCCATGGCTGCTGCTCATGCTTACTGCATGTGCAGCCACGACAGATGGAGTGCGCCTGTGAAACATAAAAGTCTCTTATTTTTTTCCCATACACTTAATAAAGCATCTCTAATGTAATGTCTCCTAAAATATCCACGTGCCTTGCTTTCTTTATACCATAAGAATGCATGCCAACCCAATTGTAAATCATGCCCCTCTAATGTTAATAATCTGGCATTTTTCAATTCAAACCATTCCTTCATCCACATCAATATTGTTGCCTGATAGCATAATTCCCAACTGGGTAATCCAAAAACCCCTCTCAACCTTGTATCCTATAATAATTTTATCCTAATTCTTGCATTTTTCCCTTGCCAAATAAATTTCACCATCATTTTATTTAAGTCTTCAAAAAAAAATTTCAGTCTCCTTGGAATTGTTTGGAATAAGTACAATATTTTTGGCAGTGTGTTTATTTTAATTGTCCACAGGTTCTGTCTTAGGCCCAGTACTCTTCTTTTTTTACAGAAAAAAGTTTTTTATTTTTTTATTTTTATACATCTCTTCACATGACCAACATTGTTCCAGATGACAATACTTGTACATAGTCAAACTTTCATTTCCATCAATCTTATATAATATCACCTCTTACCATTATCCATTTCACTCACCTTTCAATAAGTTTCCATTTGCATTCATTAATTCAATATGTTTTCATCCACACACAAATGTTCATTTCTTTATCCCCTATTATTTCCATTTTCAGCTTACCACCTACTTTATTTTACATTACACATCATTATTATCCTTAATTTTCCCTAGGCTGATATATAATAAACAATCTTAAAAGAGAAAAATAAAACAAAACCAATATATTTGGATCCACGTGGTATATCCCCTCAGACTATCTAATTTAATACATTTTCATTCCCCTGCTTTAATCAAAATAAAGTATTCTCATTATACATTTCTATTATCCATTAAATAATCAACTTTTCTTTCTTTCTTTCTTTCTTTCTTTCCTTCTTTCTTTCTTTCTTCTTTTTGTTTTCTTTCTTTTTTTCTCTCCTGTTTTCTTTCTTTCTTTCTTTTTATCTATGTTTAATGTTGCCTGTTGGGGTCTTTCTTTTTCTTTTCTTCTTTTTGGTACACATTTTGTTGTTGTTGTTACTGCTGGATCTTGCACTTTTTCTTTTTCTTTTTCTATTTTATTTCCATTGATAAATATAGAGATGAAAAAATAAAGTCCTTAAACTGCTAATATGTGTGCAAGTGGGACTGGAATAGGTTAACAGGCTGACTTCCCTGCCTAAATTCCCCCAAAACTGGCCAGCCAATCAAACTCGCAGATTCTCCACATTTGTTCAACCACCTTCTGAAAGAGGAAGGAATTCGGATCCTCACCGCATTATGTCATCCTGCATCCGGGATCTGGAGGTGGGAAATGGGGTGAATAAATAGAGCCAGCCTGTGGGTGGTGCAGAGAGCTTCATCATGTCTTCTGGAGGTCTTCTTCTCCTGCTGGGACTCCTCACCCTCTGGGAGGTGCTGACCCCCGTCTCCAGCAAGGACCGTCCAAGTGAGTTGAGATCTTGAGACCCTTGGCAGGGTGGGGCTGGAATGATCAGGGTTCTCCCCCAGGAAAGAGAGACCAAAGGCCCTGGTCTAGAAGCCCCGGCTTGGTGGGGCTTCTTCTGGGGAGGTTCTTTTATCTCACTCTCTCTTTCTTCTGTTTTCTTGTCACAGTCAACCTCAAACAGTCCCAAAATATTACTTTCATTTATACTTTTCTGTAGTTCCCTCTTTTTAAAGACTTCCAGGGTTCTTGTTTGTGTTGGTAATCTTTTATTCCATTTCTTTTCTTTTCCACATATTTAGACGACCAATAATTTTCCATAAGAACATAAAAGAGGAAATATCTTTAACCATTAGGTGGTGCTCTGTATCAATTTCTTTTCAAAGTTCTTTTGTTTTTCATTCTCTTTTCCAAAGTACTAACATTAAGTTTTGTCCATTCCAGAAAAGTCCAGCATTTTCTGGGGAGATTCTTGAGGTGGTGATTGGGTGTCAGCTGAACAGGAATTGGAAATGGAAGGGGGTCTCTAGAAAGAGATGGATTTTAGGGGAAGGCTGATCTATCTCTATTCAATTTTTCACAGATTTCTGTAAACTGCCTGCTGAAACCGGACGATGTAATGCCAAAATCCCACGCTTCTACTACAACCCACGTCAACATCAATGCATAGAGTTTCTTTATGGTGGATGCGGAGGGAATGCTAACAATTTTAAGACCATTAAGGAATGCGAAAGCACCTGTGCTGGTAAGTAGGGAAGGAGTTCCAGACTGGCCTTTTCGTTGAAAAAGACTCACTGTCTCTTAAAATTAGGCATAAGGTGGGTCCATGAAACATCGTGGTTCTCACAACAGGCTGTGATTGATTTGATAGAAGGGAATTTTTGTCACTCAAGTTGAACTGTCCAATTTCTGGTGTTCTCTTACACCGGTGGAATCCCACCCCTGAAGGGCTGTGTGGTGTCTCCTAGGCCTAGACTTGGTCTGGGCACCCGGAGGTCTGTCTGGGGTCTTTCAGGCTCTCCTTCTGTCCATCAAAGGGAGAATTGATGTAAAGAAAAGGTGTCATGATGCCAAAGCAGAAATTGGTGTGGTGGGGCCGTTCTTCCTGATAGGTACCCATCCCCACTCTGCGGAAGCCAGGAGACAGACCCTCCATGTCCCTCTGCCACTGGCTCTTGACCTCTCCTCCTTCTGAACCACCATTGGGAGAATGGTGACCCTGCCCCAGGCCGGCTGTTGTTGGGCACCCTGTTGGGGAAGAGGGTGCTCCTGCCAGCCTGGTCAGGTTGCCAGAAGGGCAATGAGGACTTCCAGAGGAGAGGCTGTGACTGAACCCTGTGCTCACTTTGGGGCCAGCTCAGGCCAAGACTGGTCCAAGCTCAGGGGACAGGAAGGTCCACAGCTTCGTCTAGAGTGACCACCTCACACTTCTGGCTGTAACAGATGCTCCCTGTGCGGATTGGGCAGTACAAGTGAACTTGTCCTTCTCTGTGCTCCAAGCACTCCAAGCCTTGCGGTCTCCTAGAAAAAGAGGATGGGGAAAGCTGCTGGAGGTCATGTAGTCCAGCGGTCCCCAATCCACAGTCCATGGACCAGCACTGGGCTCTGGAGTGCCAGAAAGCTGCCCTAGAAAACAAGGGGAGACCCACCTGTGGAATTCAGGCAGCATGCAAAACCACACCCCATCCAGTTGGCAGGAAAACCTTTCCCCACGGAACCGGTCCCAGGTGTCCAAACGCTTGGGGACGCCTGATCTAGTCCACCTCCCTCCAGCGCAGAAATCCTCAGAGCTCCCTGGAGAGATTCTGTCCCACCTTTGCTTGGAGCCCCCAGTGATGGAGCCTCACAAGTCCGGGGGTGGGGGGGGAGGTTGCTGCCCCATGGCTCCCTGGCTGTCTCCCAATTAGGCCATTCCTCCTGAATTTCAGCTTTGGGTTTCCATGGTTCTAAGATTAGTCGGGTGACACATTGGAGGCAGTTCTGGGCAGAAACCTCATATCCGGATGTTTGCTTTTACAGCATGACCAATGAGGAGACCCTCCTGGATTGGATCTACAGTTCCAACTTGACCCAAAGACCCTGCTTCTGCCCTGGACCCCCCTGGAGACCCTCCCCCCAAACCCCACCCTGGGCTCATTCCTTTTTCTCTGCAATAAAGCTTTGGTTCCAGCTGCCCTCTCGGTCTCCGGTGTCTCCCTTCATTCCCTTTGGGGGTTTCCCCTCCCCACCTTGACCTGTCTCTCCCTCCCCCGCCATGTCAGAGGAAGGGGGGCTGAGAGGCAGCGCATCGATCCCCCACGTGGCTTTCCAGAGAGAAAGTGGGAGGGATCCCTGAAACTCAGGGTAAGTCTGGGATGGACGCAGAGACTCCGCTATGGCTCCTCATGGATGCTCTGGCTGGAGGCCGTGAGGAGATCAGAGAAAGTTTTCTGCCTTTATTTAAATAAGTAGAACAGAAAGAGAAGAAGTGGGGGAAAAAAACCCAGGAAAATAAAACAGGAGATCAGGAAAAATGAGGGCTTTTTTGCCCTGCCCTTCCATATTACCTGAATTGGATTATGGTCAGCCCATTCATTAGGCAAAATTTCCACTTCTTTTGTCTCGTTTGCTATTTCCCCACTCATCCATGCCATATCGATCCGTGTCCATGTTTGGTGGGGATTTGAATAAAATGTAAATTGTCTTTTTTCAGGATGTAATCTTCTCCATATATCTGTCAGATTTAGCTCTTTCATCATTTCCCTACAAATCTTGGGGAGCTCTCTCTTCCCCCTTTTTATTCTTCCCGGCATTACTGTGATCATTTTGGAAATCAGCAATGGAGTTGAAGTCCCCTACTATGCAAATATTTCTTTTTTGGCCTTTTGACTAAGATCAAGTGTAGTATCTGTTCTTATCAGTTTAATTCTGTCCATTTTTAATTTAATGTCCTTTTTCTGTAGCAGTTTTTGTAACTCTTTTACAAGTCTTTTATAATCATCCTCTAATACACTGCTCAAAAAAAAAAAATAACGGAACACTTAAACAACACAATGTAACTCCAAGTCAGTCACACTTCTGTGAAATCAAACTGTCCACTTAGGTAGCAACACTGATTGACAATCAATTTCACATGCTGTTGTGCAAATGGAACAGACAACAGGTGGAAAGCAGAGGCAAGTAGCAAGACATCCCCAATAAAGGAGCGGTTCTGCAGGTGGTGACCACAGACCACTTCTCAGTTCCTATGCTTTCTGGCTGATGGTTTGGTCACTTTTGAATGCTGGTGGTGCTTTCACTCTAGTGGTAGCATGAGACGGAGTCTACAACCCACACAAGTGGCTCAGGTAGTACAGCTCATCCAGGATGGCACATCAATGTGAGCTGTGGCCAGAAGGTTTTGCTGTGTCTGTCAGCATAGTGTTCAGAGCATGGAGGTGCTACCAGGAGACAGGCCAGTACATCAGGAGACATGGAGGAGACCAGAGGAGGGCAACAACCCAGCCTCAGGACCGCTACCTCCACCTTTGTGCAAGGAGGGACAGGAGGAGCACCTCCAGAGCCCTGCAAAATGACCTCCAGCGGGCCACAAATCTGCATGTGGCTGCACAAACAGTCAGAAACAGACTCCCTGTGGGTGGTATGAGGGCCTGACGTCCACAGGTGGGGGTTGTGCTTACAGCCCAACACCATGCAGGACATTTGGCATTTGCCAGAGAACACCAAGATTGGCAAATTCACCACTGGCGCCCTGTGTTGTCTTGCCCTAGGAGACCACCCCCCAGCCATTCCTTTGGTCTACGCAAACTTTTATCGGTGTTACTTAGCCAGCACCGCCCATGTGGCCCGTGGGAACAAAAGGCTTGTGTTGCTGAGAACTACCCAAGGTAGTGAGGGGAGGGGGGAAAGGGCGGCAGGGGGGTGGGACTTGCCCCACTCGCCTGGCCTGGCCACCGGGCTGCTTCTTTCCGCTTCTTCCTTCTTCTGCTTTTGGCTGCACGCAAGGAAAGCAGCAGAAGTCTTTCTTTCTCTCCCCCAAACTCCGCCAGAAATGAATCTTTGGGACCCTGCAAGGCCTCCTGCTCCAAGAGGCTGCGCCGGCAAAAAAGACTCATTTCTGGCGGAGTTTGGGGTATAGAAAGAAAGACTTCTGCAGCTTCTGCTGTTTTCCTTGCATGAAGCCAAAAGTCTCCCTCTCTCTCTCTCTCTCTCTCCCCCGAGAACAGAGCTGGAGACTGTAAAGAATGATTGATTGGTAGGAAAATGGGAGGGGGAATTTTCCTTTAGACATTTGGGGGATTTTTCCAGGGTCTCTGCAGCTCGTTTCCTGCCCCCACTCCATTTTTTGCCTTCCTAGTCCCCGGGAAGCTTCCTAGAGCAAAAACGGCTCCCAAAAGGCTTCCCTGGGGCTCAGATGGCCCCAAAATGGAGCCTGGAGGTGCTGCACACCCCCTCCAGGCTCTGTTTTTTTCCTTCCTGAGCCCCAGGGAAGCCTTTTAAGAGCAAAAACGCCACACCAGGAGGTTTCCCTGTGGCCCAGAAGGCCCCAAAAACAGCGGGGTGGCTAAAAAAAAAGAGAGAGAGAGCTATGCCCACCCAGTTACATGGCCACATCCACCAAGCCACGCCCACAGAACCGGTTGTTAATAATTTTGGATCCCACCCCTGTCTCAGCTCCTCTTCTTTGAACATGGGGAGGGTCAAGGGTCAAGGGAGGGAGGGGAAAACCCCAAAGGGGCCGAAGAAGACACCTGAGACCCGAGATGGAAGCTAGGACCAATACTTTATTCCAGAAAAGAAGGGATAAATCCAGGGTGGGTTTTACGGGAGGGACTCCAGGGTGAGCCAGGCTAGAGAAGAGGTCTTCGGGTGAGATTGGTACACTGGGCACAATTCGGTTGAGTCTCCTCCTCGGTGATGCTGTAAAAACAAAGATTCAGATCTGAGGTTTCTGCCCATGATTGCTTCTGTTGCTACCCAGGACTTCACTTATTG
>NC_141992.1:1418555-1445112 GCF_049901715.1 Pseudonaja textilis | reverse complement strand
TACTTTATTAATTGATTTGATTATTTTGCTTTGTTATTTTTTGTTATTGCTTTATTATTTTTATTTTCATTTTAAATATGGTTTCACATTGTGTAAGCCACCTTGAGTCGCCCTGCACAAATAGCCGGCAATATAAATTAAATCAATCAATCAATGAACAAACCTGCTTTCCAGCTCTGTTCTCCTGGGCAGGGCAACCAAAGGAGACCCAGCCCATCAGCTGGGACTCAATGGGAGGCAGAGAAGAGATTGGCGGGGCCAGTCAGAGGCGGGATTGCCCGGTTCTCCGAACTACCCCAAATGTCTGCTACTGGTTTTCCAGAACCGGTCCCAACCGGCTGAATTCACCCCCTCTGATGCCAGTGATGTCGGACGCAAATCATCTGCCGGGTTTCCATGTCCAGATGGGGACTGTATAAGCCTCAACCAGCTGGCTTCATCTGTGTTTGAAGGGCTTTGAATGGGTTTCCTTCTGCCCAAAAAAGCATCCTCGGATCGGCTTATAATCTGGGATTGATCACTGGATTGGTTTCCATGTAGAGTTTCCTGAGAAATAGCCACAGCACTTAGACTTATATACCGATTCATAGTGCTTTACAGCCCTCTCTCTGTGGTTTACAGGAGCTGAGTTGCCTTTTGCAGACGTCTCATGACCCAACTAGGGAACATCATCAGTGCTAGAAGGGAATGGGGTTTACAGGGAGGAGGAGGAGGAGGAGGAGGAGGAGGAGGAGGAAATGTGGGGTCCTTCGTGCTCTCTGAGCTTGGCTGTTTCCTTGCAGACATTTCATGACCCAACTAGGGAACATCATCAGTGCTAGAAGGAATGGGGTTTACAGGGGGAGGAGGAGGAGGAGGAGGAGGAGGAGGAGGAGGAGGAGGAGGAGGAGGAGGAGGGGTCATTGGTGTGGGGTCCTTGGTGCTCTCTGAGCTTGGCTGTTTCCTTGCAGACGTTTCATGACCCAACTAGGGAACATCACCAATGCAAGAAGAGAATGGGGATTTACACTGGTGATGTTCCTTAGTTTGGGTAATGAGATGTCTGCCAAAAAAGCTCAGTGAGCCCCAAGCGCCCCTCCTTTCAGCTCTGAGCTACGGACATTCCCCTTCAGTGACTTGGCTGGGTTTCCTCCCCAAAGCCACTGAGGAGGGTTTCCAAGCCAGACAACGTGGTCAGCCAAAGATGGTATCTGTACAGTCCCCCACCCGCCACCTGTGTCTGCACAGGGCCACGGGGACCTCAAAGACATCAAACCAAGTGGGAAAAGGTAGCAGAGAAAAGGGGGCGGGGGTGGGGTGGGGGATGCCAAACTAGCCCCCAGCCCCAATTCTTCATGAGCAGTTCCAGAATGTGGCACCCAACTAGCTGATGACCAGACCAGTTTTAGCTCTGTGCTAAACGCCATTTTTAATCTGTGTTTTTATTGTTTTATTACCATATTGTCAACCACTTGAGAGAGATGGGAGATGTAGAAAAGTTAATCAATCAATAAAAATAAATATGATGAGGGATAGATAGATCAGATAGATAGATATAGATGATAGATGACAGATAGATGAGACAGAGAAATCTATCAGATATAGACAGATAGATAAATGACATATAGATGACAGATACCCTGTTTCCCTGAAAATAAGACCCGACTGGAAAGTAATCCCTAGCATGATTTTCCAAGATGCTCCTAATAATAAGCCCCAGTTAAGATTGTCAGCCAGATGGATGCATTTGGAGCTGTATTCTCCCCCAAATTAAGATTTAACTGAAAAATAAACCCTAATGCGTCTTTTGGAGCAAAAAATAATCTAAGACCCGGTCTTATTTTTCGGGGAAACATGCTAGATCTATCAGATAGATGATAGATAGATAGATAGGTAGGTAGATAGATAGATAGGTAGATAGATAGATAGATAGATAGATAGATAGATAGATAGATAATAAATAGATGGATGATAGATTAGAAAGATATAGATAGACAAACAGATGGATGAAAGATACTAGATATAGATAGATAGATAGATAGATAGATAGATAGATAGATAGATAGATGATAGATATAGACAGACAGATGATAGATAATAAATAGATGGATGATAGACAGATTAGATAGATAGATAGATAGATAGATAGATAGATAGATAGATAGATAGACAGACAGACAGACAGATGGATGAGAGATACTAGATAGATAGATAGATAGATAGGATAGATAGATAGATAGATAGACAGATAGATATAGATAGATAGATAGATAGATAGATCGATCGATCTAGGTGACAGACAGGTATAAATAATAGACTGACAGATGATAGGTAGAGATACATGGAAGACACGGATGATAAAATAGATGATTGATAGACACAAATAAATCTTCTGCAGGCAGCTGGAACAGGGATCAAATAGGATCTGTTTCTGCTTTGTAATGGGCAGGCCACGGTTTCAGTCTCATTTAATTTTGTCTCCAAGAAATTTTTTTAATGAAACCTACAATACCGGTAGTCCTTGACTTACACCAGTTCATTTAGCGACCACTCAAAGTCACAGCGGCACTTGAAAAGATGATCTGGGACCGTTTTACGACCAATGCTGCATCCCCCTGGTCGTGGGATCAAAGTTCAACGCTTGGCAAATGACTCGCATTTATGACGGCCACAGTGCCCTGGGGTCACGTCATCCCCCGGGCGACCTTCTGACAAGCTTTACAACCGTACGACTGACTGAACAAAGGGGGCGATTCACTTAACAACCGTGGCAAGGACGGTCGTAAAATGGAGCCAAAAATTCACTTCACAAATGTCTCGCTTGGCAAGATAAATGCCGGGCTCCATTGCGGCGGTAAGCCAAGGAATAAACGCCAGAATAAAATGGATGAAAGAAAACACGGCCATCAAATACCTGTGGCGGGGTGTGTGTGCAAGGAAAAGCATCTTTGGGACAGCGGTTGTTGAGCGAGTCAATCATGCGCCTCATTGAACGACTGCAATCACGTAGTGGGCAGACTCCATTATGGTCGCATGTCGAGGAGTACCTGTATTGGCCCATCTCCCATTGGTCTAAATGCTCTCAGTGGGCCACCCAAAAGCTGGATTTCAAAGTTTAGATCAGGGCTGTCCAACCTTGGGAACTGGTGGACTTCAACTCCCAGAATTCCCCCGTCAGCCTCTTCTTAAAAGCCTCCAGTGTTGGAGCGCCCACAGCTTCTGGTGGCAAGCAGTTCCACTGGTTGGTTGTCCTCACCATTAGGAAGTTCCTCCTCCTTATTTCCAGATTGAATTTCTCTCCATGTTCAGTTTCCATCCCTTGTTCCTTGTCTGGCCTTCAAAGGTGCTTTGGAGAATCGCTTGACGCCCGCCCACCCCCCTTCCTCCTCTCTGTCGCAGCCTCTCAAGTATTGGAAGACGTCTATCCTGTCTTCCCTAATCCTGCTTTTCATCAGACTAGATATACCCAATTTAATTCAGTTCAGAATACAGCTGGAAGGGACCTTGGAGGTCTTCTAGTCCAGCCCCCTGCCTCAAGCAGGAGACCCTAGAATCATGATGCCGAACCTTTTCGTTGTGGTGTGGCGAAAGCGTGTGTGTGTTATAGAGGCATGGACGTGTGCCGGCACCCACAATGCAATGTGCTCTGCCCCCCGTGCATGTGTGCGCAACACTCCACCTCCTTACCTGCATTGCGCAGGCGTGCGCCTCTCAGCTGATTTGGGGCCTGTTTTGAAGCCTTTTTCGCCCTCCCGAAGGCTTGAGGGAAGCCTCTGCAGCCTTGGGAGGCTGAAAAATGGGCATGGAAATACCGAAGTGCCCATTTTCAGCTTCTGGGGGGCCTCTGGAGCCCAGGGGAGGCCATTTTCGCCCTCCTAGGAGCTCGAGGGAAGCCTCTGGGAGGCCAAAAACAGCCTCAAACAGGCCAAAATTCAGCTGGGCGGCACGTGCAGCGTAGGTAAGTTTGCACACATGCCCTAGGTTCGCTATCACAGCCCTACACCATTTCAGACAAGTGACTATCCAGATTCCTCTCAAAAATCTCCAGCGGATATGAAGCACCCACAACTTTCTGGTGGCAAGTTGTTCCACTGGTTAATTGTCCTCACTGTTAAGAAGTTTCTCCTTACTTCCAGGGTGGCTTCTCCCCTTGATCAGTTTCCACCCATTGCTTCTTGTCCTGCCTTCAGGGGTTTTGGAGAATAGCCCGACCATCTCTCCTTTGTAGCAGCTCCTCAAACCTCGGAAGACTACTATCATGTCCTTCGCTTCGTTACTAGAGATACCTCCTTTCCTGCAACCGTTCTTCTTATATTTTCTCCTCCAGGTCTTAGTTGCTCCTCTCTGCACTCTTTCCAGAGTCTCAATCTCTTTTTTTTATATCGTGGCGTCCAAAACTGGACGCCGGATTCCAAGTGTGGCCTTACTAAAGCATCATAAAGTGGTATTAAGCCTCCCAGTGGTCTGGATTCTATGCCTCGATTGACTCCCTCTTCTTTGGGGCAGCCCCCCAGATGCTATCCTGTCCCCCCAAGTTCCTTCTTTTCCCCAGACTAGCCAGGCCCACTTCTTCCTCCAGTCGCTTATATCATCTTCGTGGTTTCTCCTCTTCCCTTCTGGCGCTTTGGAGAATAAATTGACTCCCTTTCTTCTCTGGGGCAGCCCCCCAGATGCTATCCTGTCACCCCAAGTTCCTTCTTTTCCCTAGACTAGATATACCTAGTTCCTGCAACAGTTCGTTATATGTTGTATCTATATTATTTTAGGGATATTTCTCTTTTTCTTCTTTTAAACAGAGCAGAGATTTTGTCCCTAAGTTGCTCTTTTTTCCAAAAGGAACTGGACTTTCTTGGAGGGGTTTTCCTCCTTCGTCTTTGGAGACATTTCTCTTCTCGCTCAAGAAGAGAATCGAAGAAGCTGGTTGGTTGAGAAGGGAAACATTTTCCAAGAAAACATCAAGAAAGTCCATTTGCCTTTTGGGAAAAAAACAAAACAAAAACCTTTATAATGGGTGGACTTCAACTCCCCAAATCTGGACCGTCTCGGGAGCTGAAACCCACCCATTTTAACTGGCAGGGAATTCTGGGAGTTAAAGTCCACAGGTCTCTGAAGTTGCCAAAGTTGGATATATTCTTACTTTAGATCCTGAAAACTTAGTATTGCTTCGTTTCCCGGGTCCCTTCGTCTCCAGGACGGGGGAAAAAAAAAAAAGGAGGCAAGGAAGCGGCTTCTTGCCCACCGAATGACACCCGCTTTATTCAAAAATATATTTATGAGACATTTCAGAATATACCGCAGCTAAAAGGACAGCCTGTCCCTCTAAATCTCTAAATCGATTCATGTACAGGTTTAAGAAAATGCCTCATGGGGACGAGGGGGACGGATCAGATCGGAGCCCAAAGACCACACAGTGCAGGGGTTGTGAGGGGGGGGGCGGGAAGGGGTCTTCGTCACAGGTCCCGCCTCGACCAACTTGGGAACAAGGTGGATTTCCATGACTGGGAAAATAAGGATGGAACCATCTGGGGGGTGGTTGGAAGTGGGACTGCTGGGATTCAGACATGCTCGGTTGAACAGCCGTGTGCACAAAAGGGGGGTCTTCACTGCTGTGGAGAGGGGGGAAGTCTACAAAGGGGATCAGCCCCACTTGCTTCCAGACTCAAAAGACCGCTGGGAGTCGTGCCTTCTCCACCTGGGACCACCAGGCGTTCGGGGCCACGCCTGCCAACCTGGGCTGAGCGGACGTAGAATGTGGGGGGGACTGGCGGCCCAAACCAGCCACCCGAGAAAGGAATATTTTTTTGAGGGGTGGGGTGTGGATCTGGGCACCAAGCAGAAACCCCAACCCTTCCATGGAAAGAGAGCAAAGGGGTTTCGATCTCCTAAAACAGGCTTGGTCTCCAACCTGGGCCAACCTGAGGACTGGTGAACCTCCAACTCCCAGAATCCCCCAGCCAGCCACGGCTCAGTGTTTTTGGGGGGTCTTTCCGCCACTCCCAAGAGCGTTGAGAGATCGCAGAAGAGGAAAGGATGACAAGAGAGTAAGCAGGCTGCAAGGGGGGGCTGGGCATGAAAAGCGATGCCTTAGTGCCGGGGGAATATTCGGGCGTGGAAGTCCAGGAGTCTTTAAAGTTTGGAGACCCCCAATCTGTAGGGCAGGGGGAGGCTTCCTAAAGCCCATCGATGTGAGCCTGACGCACTTCCCCCGTTTCATGCTGAAGAAGGAGGGAGCTGTGAGAGTGGGGGGAACAGGAGGGGCTTTTGCTCACCGACACACGCACGCACACACACACAGAGGAGTCCCAGGGCTGAAAGCAGGGGACGGGGCCACTCCGCGGATTTGGGGGAAGGGGGCGGGTAGGTGACCCGGTGTCCCAGGGAAGAGGGGAAGAAAGTCCCCCGGGGCAGATCCGTCAAGCAGCTACCTCTGCTGTTCCTGACTCACAGGGTTTCACCCCAACCCCAAATCGACACTGACCTGCCCCTCAAAACAATCCAGTTTTGGGGGTGGGTTGGTTTGGTTGGGGATTTTTTTTTGTCAAATACAGGAAAATAAAAATAAAACCAACACGGAACTCAAAAAGAAAAAAATCTTCGAAGCCTCTGGGCGACTGGCCAGAAAGTGGCCAGAATTTTCCCCCCAGAAAGGACGCCGTCAGCCCCGCCCGCTTCCCCCCCCCCAAAAAAACAAGAGGCGGGGCCCTTTGGTGCCCGCCTTCCTTCCCCCCCTCCCCCTCAGGTCACCCAACTGGGCCACAGCCCCGGTGGAGGTGGGGGGTGCACGGGGCGGGATCGCGGCCCGTCCCTTCCGGGCTTACGCTGCCTCCGAGGATCCCTCATCCTGGAACCGGCGCTGGGGCAGGTGGGCAGGCAAGGCAGACCCTTCTCACCCCCCCTTTCCCCCACCCCCTCCCCGTTTTGTGTCCTAGTCAGTAGAGAAAAGGTCCCCGGCCGAGGGGAGAGGCGCCAGCCCGCCTGTGACGTTGGGCAGCAGCGACAGGTCTGGCAGGCTTTGGATGTGAGACTTCAGCTCCTTGCGCACCTGGGTGACCCGGGCCAGTTTCTGCTTGTACTCCTGCAAAGGGGGGGTGGGAGTGGGGGGGTGGGGGGAAGAAAAGAGGACATTCATGTATTTACTTCTCTTATTTATTTGGTCACCTGTCTGAACTTGGTGTTCTGAGCGAGGATTACGGAGACCCTAACAGACACACGTTAGTCCTCAAAGCCTTTGTTCTTTATTTCAACGGCTGGGAATTGCAGACATTCGCAGCCCGTAATGAGTCCCAAAATAGTTTGTAAAGAGTCCCGTGGAAGTCTGGCCAAGTCCTTCGGGATAAGGCCGATCAGCACCCACCTTTATCTCCCTTGAAATGCTGCCAACGACTCAATTTCCAATTAGTTATACGAGGCCAAATGGTGCACAAATTCAACACGGAGCTTCAGGTTTCAAACCGACCAGTATGAACAAAGTTGCTTCCTGCAAAGGCTCACGTCCCTTTGCTGCTCCTTTTTGTCTTATGGGAGGGGCAATCACCTCCAAGCCTTCCTCCCGAGTTGCCCCTTTTGTCTCAGCCGCTCTTGCCGCCTGGCAGCTCTGTGCACACATGCGCTGGGAACAGGCTCCCCTGGTTCCTCTGCCTCGCTGCTGCCAGATTCTGGAGGCTCTGGAGTCAGCACGTAACTCCCAGCATGTCTCCACAGGCTGTCGGCGGAGCACAACACTTTGGTGGAAGTTCTGAACTGCCCATCTCCCTCAAAAAAGGGACCAGAGGTGGGATTCAAAAATCCCAGCAACCGGTTCGCTACCCAGTTGCTGGGTGGGCGTGGCCATGGTGGGAATGGCCTACCAGTACCTCCGGTTTGGCCGTTTTTCACCTTCCCCGGAGTCTGGAGGCTTCCCTTGGGCCTTTGGGAGGGCAAAAACAGCCTCCCCCGGGCTCCGGAGGCCAGGGAGCTCCGATCTGTGCTCTTAGCACAGTTGTGGGGATGCAAGAGGAGAGATGTGACAGCCGCAAAAAGATGTACACCAGCAATCCGTCCAGAAGAGAGAGAGAAACAGGATAAGGAAGGAAGGAAGGAAGGAAGGAAGGAAGGAAGGAAGGAAGGAAGGAAGGAAGGAAGGAAAGAAAGAAAGAAAGAAAGAAAGAAAGAAAGAAAGAAAGAAAGAAAGAAAGAAAGAAAGAAAGAAAGAAAGAAAGAAAGAAAGAAAGAAAGAAAGAAAGAAAGAAAGAAAGAGTAAGGGAGAGAGTAAGGAAGGAAGACTGGAAGGAAGGAAAGAAAAAAGAGGGAGAGAGCAAGGGAGAGGAGGGAAGGAAGATGGATGGCAGAAGGAAGGAAAATAAAGAAAGGAAGAGGGAGGGAGGGAAAAAGAAAGGAAGAGGGAGGGAGGAAGCAAGTGAGAGAGGAAGGAAGATGGATGGCTGAAGGAAGAAAAATAAAGGAAGAAAAAAATGAAAGGAAGGAAGGAAGGAAGGAAAGAAAGAAAGAAAGAAAGAAAGAAAGAAAGAAAGAAAGAAAGAAAGAAAGAAAGAAAGAAAGAAAGAAAGAAAGAAAGGATCATCTGTTTTAAACTTAGCAGCATAACAAAGCAATAAATAACTAATAAAGTAGGGCGATATAAAGTGGTTGCTTTTGTGAAATAAATGTCTCTTAAGAAGCATTTATCCCTCAGAAACACACACACACACAGGCTTCCTGTGGGCTCAAATGCAGGTCTATTAATAGCAGCTCTGGAGCTATTTCTAGCCCGTGTGGCCGAAGGAGCTCCCAGGTCATCTGCCCGGTTCTATGTTGGCTGGGCCAGGGAGGCGGCAAAGGTAGGGAAGGCCACGCCAGCGGTTCAGAGCCAACGTTTCCCAACACACACACACCCACCCACACACACACACACACGCTCACACGCCCTTTCTGCACGTCTCTGTCCCAAAGGCCCTGGACTTGGCGTGAGGCCAGCGGGCCGAAAATAGCAGGAATGAGTTTAAGAGTCGAAGCGGGACTTTTACTTGGGATGGAGGAGATTCTCTCCGGAGATTCTTCCATCAGCCGGGACACTTTTATTTATTTGTATTTATTTTATTGCAAAGGCAAAACTGGACTTTGTTTTGTTGGGTTTTTTTTTTCTTGAAAACGAGAAGCTTCAGAACTGAAGAAGCTTCTTGGATGAGAAGTGAAACCTCTTCAGTCTGAAGAAAACCGAGTTGCCTTTGGGGGGGAATGCCCCCAATTCTCTGAACATCCTGGTGGTGGGAGAAAAGGATGACGCAGCTGAGATGACACCAGGTTCGCTATCTGAAGCTGGCCTTTCTAGAGATCCCCCCTGTCCCATAGCCAAGATGGAGGCTGCCCTGAAGCAGGGAGGGGAGAAAAGAAAGGAGGCAGAGAAGGACGGAGGGAGGGAGGGAGGAGGGAGGGAGGAAGGAAGGAAGGAAGGAAGGAAGGAAGGAGAGGGAGGAAGAAAGGAAGGGTGGGAGGAATGAAGGAAGGAAGGGAGGGAGGGAGGGAGGGAGGGAGGGAGAGGAAGGAAGGAAGGGACGAAGGAGGGAGAAAGGGAGAGGGAGAGAGAGAGGGAGGAAGGGAGAGGAAGGAAAGAAGGAAGGAGGGAGGGACGGAGGGAGGAAGGAAGAACGAATAAGAGAAGGAAGAAGCCAATGAAGGAAGAAGGAATGCAGGGAGAAGGAAAGAAGGAAGGGAGGGAGGGAGAGAGAGGAAGGGAGGAAGGAAGGAAGGAAGGAAGGAAGGAAGGAAGGAAGGGGAGGGAGGGAGAGAGAGAGGGAGGAGGGAGAGGAAGGAAAGAAGGAAGGAGGGAGGGAGGGAGGGAGGGAGGGAGGGAGGAGGAAGGAAAGAAGGAAGGAGGGAGGGAGGGAGGAGGAAGGAAGAACGAATAAGAGAAGGAAGAAGCCAATGAAGGAAGAAGGAATGCAGGGAGAAGGAAAGAAGGAAGGGGAGGGAGGGAGAGAGAGAGGGAGGAAGGGAGAAGGAAGGAAGGAAGGAAGGAAGGAAGGAAGGGGAGGGAGGGGAGAGAGAGAGGGAGGAAGGGAGAGGAAGGAAAGAAGGAAGGAGGGAGGGAGGGAGGAAGGGAGGGAGGGAGGGAGGGAGAGGAAGGAAAGAAGGAAGGAGGGAGGGAGGGAGGGAGGAAGGAAGAACGAATAAGAGAAGGAAGAAGCCAATGAAGGAAGAAGGAATGCAGGGAGAAGGAAAGAAGGAAGGAGGGAGGGAGAGAGAGGGAGGAAGGGAGAAGGAAGGAAGGAAGGAAGGAAGGAAGGAAGGAAGGAAGGAAGGGGAGCGAGGAGAGAGAGAGGAGAGAGAGAGGGAAGGAAGGAAGGAAGGAAGGAAGGAAGGAAGGAAGGAGGGGAGGGAGGGAGAGAGGGAGAGAGAGAGGGAGGAAGGGAGAGGAAGGAAGGAAGGAAGGAAGGAAGGGGACGAGGGAGAGACGGAGAGAGAGGAGGAAGGGAGAGGAAGGAAGGAAGGAAGGAAGGAAGGAAGGAAGGAAGGAAGGGAGGAGGGAGGAGAGAGGGAGAGAGAGAGGGAGGAAGGGAGAGGAAGGAAGGAAGGAAGGAAGGAAGGAAGGAAGGAAGGAAGGAAGGAAGGAAGGAAGGAAGGAAGGGGAGGAGGAGAGAGAGGGGAGAGAGAGAGGGAGGAAGGGAGAGGAAGGAAGGAAGGAAGGAAGGAAGGAAGGAAGGGAGGGAGGAAGGAAGGAAGGGCAGGAAGAAAGGAGGGAGGGCGAGGAGAGAAAGGAAGGAAGGGAGAGGAAGGAAGGAAGGAAGGAAGGAAGGAAGGGGAGAAGGAGGAGAGAGAGAGAGGAAGGAGAGGAGAGGAAGGAAGAAGGAAGGAAGGAAGGAAGGAAGGAAGAGGGAGGGAGGAGAGAGAGAGAGAGAGGGAGGAAGGGAGGAAGGAAGGAAGGAAGGAAGGAAGGGAGGGGAGGGAGGGAGAGAGGGAGAGAGAGAGGGAGGAAGGAGAGAGGAAGGAAGGAAGGAAGGAAGGAAGGGAGGGGAGGGAGGGAGGAGAGGGAGAGAGAGAGGAGGAAGGGAGAGGAAGAAGGAAGGAAGGAAGGAAGGAAGGAAGGAAAGGAAGGAAGGAAGGAAGGGGAGGGAGGGAGAGAGGGAGAGAGAGAGGGAGGAAGGGAGAGGAAGGAAGGAAGGAAGGAAGGAAGGAAGGAAGGAAGGAAGGAAGGAAGGGGAGGGAGGGAGAGAGGGAGAGAGAGAGAGGAGGGAGGAAGGGAGAGGAAGGAAGGAAGGAAGGAAGGAAGGAAGGGGAGGGAGGAAGGAAGGAAGGGCAGGAAGAAAGGAGGGGAGAGGGAGAGAGGGAGAGAAAGGAAGGAAGGAGGAGGAAGGAAGGAAGGAAGGAAGGAAGGAAGGAAGGGAGGAGGGAGGGAGAGAGGGAGGAGAGAGAGGAAGGAGAGAAGGGAAGGAAGGAAGGAAGGAAGGAAGGAAGGAAGGAAGGAAGGAAGGAAGGAAGGAAGGAAGGAGGGAGGAGAGAGGGAGAGAGAGAGGAGAGGAAGGAAGGAAGAGAAGGAAGGAAGGAAGAGAAGGAAGGAAGGAAGGAAGGGGAAGGAGGGAGGAGAGAGAGAGGAGGAGGGAGAGGAGGGAGGAAGGAAGGAAGGAAGGAGGGAGGAAGGAGGGAGGGAGGGAGGGAGAGGAAGGAAAGAAGGAAGGGAGAGAGGGAGGAGGAAGGAAGGAAGGAGGAAAGAACGAATAAGAGAAGGAAGGAAGGAAGGAAGGAAGAAGGAAGCAGGGAGAAGGAAGGAAGGAAGGGGAGGGAGGGAGAGAGAGAGGGAGGAAGGGAGGAGGAAGGAAGGAAGGAAGGAAGGAAGGAAGGGAAGGAGGAAGGAAGGAAGGGAGCGAGGAGAGGAGAGGAGGGAGAGAGAGGAGGGAGGAAGGGAGAGGAGGAAGGAAGGAAGGAAGGAAGGGAGGGGAGGGAGGGAGAGAGGGAGAGAGAGGAGGAAGGAAGGAGAGGAAGGAAGGAAGGAAGGAAGGAAGGGGACGGAGGAGAGAGAGAGAGAGGGGAGGAAGGAGAGGAGGAAGGAAGGAAGGAAGGAAGGAAGGAAGGAAGGAAGGGAGGGAGGGAGGAGGGAGAGAGGGAGAGAGGGAGGAGGAGGGAGAGGAAGGAAGGAAGGAAGGAAGGAAGGAAGGAAGGAAGGAAGGAAGGAAGGGGAGGGAGGGAGAGAGAGAGGGAGAGAGAGAGGGGAGGAAGGGAGAGGAAGGAAGGAAGGAAGGAAGGAAGGAAGGAAGGAAGGAAGGAGGAGAGAGGAAGGAGAGGAGGGAGGAAGGAAGGAAGGGAGGAAGGGAGAGAAAGGAAGGAAGGAGAGGAAGGAAGGAGGGAGGAAGGAGAGGAAGGGAGGAAGGAGAGGAAGGAAGGAGAGGAAGGAAGGAAGGAAGGAAGGAAGGAAGGGAGGAGGGAGAGAGAGGGAGAGAGAGAGGGAGGAAGGGAGAGAGGAAGGAAGGAAGGAAGGAAGGAAGGGAGGGAGGGAGGAGAGACTTGAGAGAGAGAGGAGGAAGGGAGAGGAAGGAAGGAAGGAAGGAAGAAGGAAGGGAGGAAGGAGGGAGGGAGGGAGGGAGGGAGGAGAGAGAGAGGGAGGAAGGAGAGGAAGGAAGGAAGGAAGGAAGGAAGGAAGGAAGGAAGGAAGGAAGGGAGGGAGGGAGAGAGAGAGGAGAGAGAGAGGGAGAGAGAGGAAGGAAGGAAGGAAGGAAGGAAGGAGGGAGGAAGGAAGGAAGGGCAGGAAGAAAGGAGGGGAGGGAGGGAGAGAAAGGAAGGAAGGGAGAGGAAGGAAGGAAGGAAGGAAGGAAGGAAGGGGAGGAAGGAAGGAAGGAGAGGAAGGAGGAGAGAGGGGAAGGAGGAGGAAGGGAGAGGAAGGAAGGAAGGAAGGAAGGAAGGAAGGAAGGAAGGAAGGAAGGAAGGAAGGGGAGGGAGGGAGAGAGAGAGGGAGGAAGGGAGGAAGAAGGAAGGAAGGAAGGAAGGAAGGAAGGAAGGAGGGAGAGAAGGAGAGAGGAGGGAGGGAAGGAGAGAGGAGAGGAAGGAAGAAGGAAGGAAGGAAGGAAGGAAGGAAGGGAGTGAGGGAGGGAGGGAAGAAGGAGAGAGAGAGGAGAAGGAAGAAGCCAAGGGAAGGAAGGAAGGAAGGAAGGAAGGAAGGAAAGAAGGAAGGGAGGAGGGAGAGAGGGAGAGAGAGGAGGAGAGGAAGGAAGGAAAGGAAGGAAGGAAGGAAGGAAGGAAGGAAGGAAGGGAGGGAGGAGGAGAGAGAGGGAGAGAGAGAGGGAGGAAGGGAGAGGAAGGAAGGAAGGAAGGAAGGAAGGAAGGAAGGGGAGGGGGAGAGAGAGAGGAGAGAGAGAGAGAGGAAGGGAGAGGAAGGAAGGAAGGAAGGAAGGAAGGAGGGGAGGGAGGGAGAGAGGGAGAGAGAGGAGGAAGGGAGAGGAAGGAAGGAAGGAAGGAAGGAAGGGAGGGAGGGAGGGAGAGAGGGAGAGAGAGAGGAGGAAGGGAGGAAGGAAGGAAGGAAGGAAGGAAGGGGACTTGAGGGAGAGGAGATTGAGAGAGAGAGGGAGGAAGGGAGAGGAAGGAAGGAAGGAAGGGAAGGAAGGAAGGAAGGAAGGAAGGAAGGGAGGGAGGGAGGGAGAGAGGGAGAGAGAGAGGGAGGAAGGGAGAGGAAGGAAGGAAGGAAGGAAGGAAGGAAGGAAGGAAGGAAGGGGAGGGAGGGAGAGAGAGAGGGAGAGAGAGAGGAGGAAGGGAGAGGAAGGAAGGAAGGAAGGGGAGGGAGGAAGGAAGGAAGGGCAGGAAGAAAGGAGGGGAGGGAGGGAGAGAAAGGAAGGAAGGGAGAGGAAGGAAGGAAGGGAAGGAAGGGGAGCGAGGGAGAGAGAGAGAGAGGAAGGGAGAGGAAGGAAGGAAGGAAGGAAGGAAGGGGAGGGAGGGAGAGAGAGAGGGAGAGAGAGAGGAGGAAGGAGAGGAAGGAAGGAAGGAAGGAAGGAAGGGAGGGGAGAGGGAGGGAGAGAGGGAGAGAGAGGGGGAGGAAGGGAGAGGAAGGAAGGAAGGAAGGAAGGAAGGGAGGGGAGGGAGAGACGAGAGAGAGAGGGAGGAAGGGAGAGGAAGGAAGGAAGGAAGGAAGGAAGGAAGGAAGGAAGGAAGGAAGGAAGGGAGGGGAGGGAGGGAGAGAGGGAGAGAGAGAGGGAGGAAGGGAGAGGAAGGAAGGAAGGAAGGAAGGAAGGAAGGAAGGAAGGAAGGAAGGAAGGAGAGGGAGGGAGAGAGAGGAAGGGAGAGGAAGGAAGGAAGGAAGGAAGGAAGGAAGGGAGGGAGGAAGGAAGGAAGGGCAGGAAGAAAGGAGGGAGGAGGGAGGAGAGGAAGGAAGGAAGGGAGAGGAAGGAAGGAAGGAAGGAAGGAAGGAAGGAAGGAAGGAAGGAAGGGGAGGAAGGAAGGAAGAAGGAAGGAAGGAAGGAAGGAAGGAAGGGAGGGAGGAGAGAGAGAGGGAGAGAGAGAGGGAGGAAGGGAGAGGAAGGAAGGAAGGAAGGAAGGAAGGAAGGGGAGGGAGGGAGAGAGGGAGAGAGAGGGAGAGAGACAGGGAGGAAGGGAGAGGAAGGAAGGAAGGAAGGAAGGGAGGGGGAGGGAGGGAGAGAGGGAGAGAGAGAGGGAGGAAGGGAGAGGAAGGAAGGAAGGAAGGAAGGAAGGGGAGGGAGGAAGGAAGGAAGGGCAGGAAGAAAGGAGGGGAGGGAGGAGAGAAAGGAAGGAAGGGAGAGGAAGGAAGGAAGGAAGGAAGGAAGGAAGGGAGGGAGGAAGAAAGGAAGGAATGGAGAGGAAGGAAGGAAGGGAGAGGAAGGAAGGAAGGAAGGAAGGAAGGGGACTTGAGGGAGAGACGGAGAGAGAGAGGGAGGAAGGGAGAGGAAGGAAGGAAGAAGGGAGGGAGGGAGGGAAGGAGAAAGAAGGGAGAAAGGGAGGGAGAGAGGAAGGAAGGAAGGTAAAGAGAGAGGGAGGAAGGGAGAGGAAAGGAGAGGAAGGAAGGAGGAAGGAAGGAGGGAGGAAGAGGGAAGGGAATAAGGGAGGGAGGGAGAGAGGAAGGAAGGAGAGAAAGGAAGAAAGGAAGGGAGGGAGGGAAGGAGAAAGAAGGGAGAAAGGGAGGGAGAGAGGGAGAGAGGAAGGAAGGAAGGTAAAGAGAGAGGGAGGAAGGGAGAGGAAAGGAGAGGAAGGAAGGAGGAAGGAAGGGAGGGAGGAAGAGGGAAGGGAATAAGGGAGGGAGGGAGAGAGGAAGGAAGGAGAGAAAGGAAGAAAGGAAGGGAGGGAGGGAAGGAGAAAGAAGGGAGAAAGGGAGGGAGAGAGGAAGGAAGGAAGGTAAAGAGAGAGGGAGGAAGGGAGAGGAAAGGAGAGGAAGGAAGGAAGAAGGAAGGGAGGGAGGAAGAGGGAAGGGAATAAGGGAGGGAGGGAGAAAAGAAAGAGAGATAGAGAGGGAGGGAGGGAGGGAGGGAGGGAGAGGAAAGGAGGGAGAGGAAGGAAGGAAGAAGGAAGGGAGGGAGGGAGGAAGGAAGGTAGAGAGAGAGGAAGGGAGGAAGGAAGGAAGGAGGGGAAACAGGCAAGGCAGGAGGGAAGCAATAGCACTGGGACTGATATACCCCTCCACCGAGCTTTACAGTCCTCTCTTAAGGATCTAAATTTTGACCATGTGACCACGGGGGAATGCTGCAACGGCCGATAAGTGGGAAAAGCAGTCCTAAGTCCCTTGTTTCAGTGCCATTATAATATTGGGTGGCCCCTAAACGAACTGTTGCATGTCAAGGACGACCAGGGCTCCGCTGAGCCCACAACTCTGGTCTTTAGCTCACAGCCGTCATCAAGCAGCCGTAGTCCTTGACCTGCGACGTGGCTCTCTCCAAAGGGAGCCCAGAATTTCCGTCCTTTTGAGTTGGCCCTGCGGCCGTGAGGCAGAGCCTGGGCCGCCTTGGGGGGCTGGGAGAGACCCCGAGTGGCTGGACGAATGGGGGCTAAGTCGAAGGAGTATCCTCCACGTAACTGCCTATGGTTTTGGGGTGGGGGTGGGGGGTGAGCACCTCCCATTTCCCTTGATCTGATCCCAACAGGAGAGAGTGGAACCTTCCGCTTCGTTTTTCCAGCAGGTCCTTTTGAACCTTCCTCCAAAATAACGCCTGACCCTCTAGGCTTGTGTTTACACACGTTGCCTTTCTAGGCCCCCTTTTTGGGACAGCCCCCCACCCCACCCCCCACCCCCGTGACCCACCCAGCCGGGAGTGAGTTCAAGCGTGACTCACGCCTGTCCCAGTCGGTGGGGCTCAAGGATTCGGGGCCGTTTGGGGCCTCCTGAGCCAGCAAACGTGAGGCATCCGGGCAGGAATGTTTATGGGAAGAACGGCAGATTTGCAGACGGCCAAGTCAGCAGCAACCTCTACATTTTGAATTTTTAACAATTAAATCCCCAGCCCTGCTCCCAGGAAGAGGAGAATTAACTACACGTATTTCCCCCCGAAAATAAGACCTAGCCGTGTTTTCTTTTAGGCTCCAAAATAAGCAGTAGGGCTTATTTTTGGGGGGGAGGAGAGACATGATTTCAGGGTGATCATCCCGGCTGGGGCCCCCTGGTAACAGATCACCAGAGTTGGAAGGGACCTTGTAGGTCATCTAGTCCAACCCCCCTGCCCAAGCAGGAGACCCTACACCATTTCTGACAAGATGGCAACCCAATCTCTTCTTGAAGGTCTCCAACGACGCACGCACGGGAGATGGCAAGCGCGTGGGGATGGATGGTATCTGGCAGGCGCTGCAGCCCGTCCATCCTGACACATCGCCAGCCCACCACGGCTCAGCTTTCCCGCGACCCATGCAGCATGTCCGGATCGCCTCCCTCCCGTGCAGTTCTGCCTCGGTTTTCTGCCGGTGTCACCGATGAGCCTCCCGCGGCCGGCCACCGCTCCGCCCCACCGCCGTTCAGCTGTCCGGCAGCACATCCGGATCACCTGCTTCCCCCTGCTGCTTGCACAGGTAATCAACTCACCTGTGCTGTGCTGGCTTGCGGTTACTGCCAGATACTGTCAGCCCATGTGCCCTTGCGATCTCCTCTGCTGGCCCTGCCCTCCTCAACCCCCCCCAATTCACTAGGGTTTATTTTTGGGGTAGGGCTTATATTAGGGCACAGATTTTTTTTTAAAAAAAAAACCCAGGCTGGGGCTTATTTTCAGGGTAGGACCAGAGGTGGTGAATTCAGCCAGTTCTGGAGAACCAGTAGAGGAAATTTTGAGTAGTTCGGAGAACCGGCCAGCCTCACCTCTGACTGGAGATTTTACAGTCTCTTTCCCCTACCAAACCCACCAAGCCCACCGAACCGGTAGTACAAAAATTGGAATCCCACCACTGGGCATATTTTTAGGGAAACACAGTATTTTTAATCCCTGAAGAATTAATTGGGACCATTTCAAACGAAGGCAACGGACGGCAGAAAAAGAAGCTGGCAGTCCAACCGAGTTTGTCCCTTTCGAGTCTTATTTATGCTTTTTAAATTCTGGTTAGATGATGGACATCCGTTTCTCCCAAGCGTGTTTAAGCTCAGTTACTGATAAGTGAGCCACTAATCTCTGCTGGCAGTTGGCTCCAAGCTGCCTCTTTCCCTGAAGTCCTGTTTTCTAAGATTTGGGACGATCACAAAGACATCTAGATGTTTCCCTTATTTGGTTAGGTATTAAGCACTCTGACAAAATTAGTGTTGGGCCTGTTAATGTTTGCTGTACACTCACCGCACAACAGATGTTTCTGGTGCAGGTACAGGCGGTCCTCGACTTACGGCCACAACTGAGCCCCAAATTTCTGCCATTAAGTGAGACATTTGTTCCGTGAGCTTTGTCCCTTTTCATGCCCTTCCTTGCTCCAGTTGTTCAGTGAACCACGGCAGTTGATCAATCAATAACCTGGTTGTTAAGCTTCCAGTTGAAGCCACATCCGATCGCAAAAGGGGTCACATCACCCTGGGAGACAGCAACCGTCATAAATAGGAATCCCAGAATTTTGATTTCTGGGACCTAGGAGATGCTGCAATGGTCGTAACTTTGAAAAAATGGTCATGTCTCATTTTTCATGTCATGATGGGTGCCTACAACTGCTCAAGGATTATCGGCTGAAGCCCTGGCAGTTTGCCAAGGATGACCTGATCCCTGGAAGAGGGCCGGACAAGCAGGACAACGGAAGACCTTCCTGTGTCTGCTCCGATGCGCCATGGAGGCCAGGCCAGGGGATGTCCTCTCCTGCTTATCCTGGGGAGCCCCCAAGCAGTCAGTTTCAATCTCCTCCCCCCATGGGCTCTTGCAAGGTGTGGGGAGGCTGGGCCACTCACCCCACCCCGAGGCCGGCCAGGCCTGGATATCGAAGGAGGCCAGGAGGGTGGGCGGGGGGCCCTTCCAGCAGCCGAATCGAAGGAGAAAGAGGTGGCGGCGTGGGAGTCAGAGTTAGCATCAAAGCAAACTGAGAGGTCCGAGGGGGAAGAGGGAATGAAGCTGGCAGAGAGAGAGAGGAGGGAGAGACAGAGAGAGAGAGAGAGAGAGAGAGAGAGGTGGAGCCTGGGCCACCCTCAGATGAAGAGTCAACCACCCCTAGTCTGGAGGTGGCTGATGTGGAAGAGAAGGAACAGCCAGGTCCAGTGCCTGATGCATAGATGCACAGAAGGCAGAGGAGAGGAGAGCAGGGGAAATCTATGGGCCGGTCCTTGAGACAGAAGAGCCAGGTCTGGAAGTGGCTGATGAGGAAGAGGAGGAACAGCCGGGTCCAGCGCCTGACACTCAGAAGGCAGAGGAGAGGAGAGCAGGGGAAATCTATGGGCCAGTCCTTGGGATGGAAGAGCCACCGCTGCTGACAAAGCCCCACCCTGGCTCTGGGGATAAAAGGGGGTGGAGATGAATAGATGTGGCAGACAACTGTTCATCTCCCAGATGGACAGACTTGTTAGACGTGTGTGTGTGTGTGTGTGTGTGTGTGTGTGAGAGAGAGAGAGAGAGAGAGAGATTTTTCCGGGGCTGCCGGGGCTCCTAATAAAGGAATCACTGATTTAACTAGAGAGGGTTTGTCGTGTTTGGGGACCGGGGTCAGAGCAGCCAGGCTCACCTCTAACTTCTTCTCCTTCTCCGTCAGCACGTCCTTCTGGGTCTGTGTGTATTCGATCAACATGCGTGCCAGCTGGCGCCGGTCTTCCAGTTCCGCGGCTAGCCGCCCGTTGTATTCCGCCAGCAGCAAACACGCCTCGTCCACCGTCTTCGACAGGCGCTCCGCCGCCTCTTTGTCTGCGCACAGAAGCGGCGAGCGCGTTAAGAGAGAAGCCACACGACACCTTTTGCGTTGCTGACAAGCAGCAGCCGTCCTTCTGGACACACCAGCCACCCCACAGCACAGGCAGAACTCAACTTACCAGAGCCCCAAATTTAGGTCGCTACGCATTGGTTAAGTTTTGCCCTGTTTCCCTAATGGGATTTTTTTTTTTTTTTTGCTGGAAATTGCAAAGAAAATGGGATCGATTGCAATGACAGGATGGAGGGACACCACAACCAGTCGTAAATGGGAGCCAATTGCGCAAACTGAAGGCCGTGGCTTCTTCAAGGGCCACTGTCATTCCAAAGTGTCAATAGGCAAATGGTGGTGAAGTTGAGGACTAATTATACCGGGGGTGGGGAATTCTGGCCCTTTTCTGACTTGTGGACTTCAACTCCCAGGATTCCAGAGCCAGGAATTCTGGGAGTTGAAGTCCACAAGCCTTAAAGGGGCCATGGTTCTCCACCCGGGTCAGCTTTGGAAGCCATATTGAGACCCGATGCTCCCACGCTGCCACAATTGAGCCTGGGAAAGTGGAAGGGAGGGGGGGAATTCATTGGATTAGATCTAATCCTTTTTCTGATTCAAGGTCAGGTCGTGTTGCGCGTAAGTGAGAGGAAGTCTTAACTTGAAATGGAGGGCGATTGGGCCATGTGGTGCCATGACGGGTGTAGGGGATGGATTTTGTAGTTTTTGCTTATTGTAAGGAAGCCCCGAACTTTCAAATTTGGGATTTCCCAAATGGGCTAGTTTACTATCCAAATAAAAGGAACCTTTGAGAAGATGTCTGTTTCGGAGTTCTTGGTTGAAATGGAGGTTTGCTGGAACGCTGGCACTCTTGACATATCCCGTTCACTTTTCCCACTGAAACTCTGACACACCCAGAACCCTCCCAGGTGTAACTTCGGTTTTTCTCAGCCAAGCTAAGAGCAGAGCCTCACCGGTGATCTTCTCCAGCAGGGACACATCCTGAACCTCCTGGGGAAGAGAAGCGATCTTCTGCCGCACGGTGGCATCGCCCGAGGCCGCATTCTCCAAGTCCTGCAGGGCTTTGATCAAGTCCTCCGCCTGCCCGGGTGAGACAGAAACAAGGTGCCCGCTGCGGCTTCGCCAGAAGACACCCCACCGCTCTACTTTGGGCGCCTCTGCCCCCCCAAGCTCTCCTGCACCACCACCCACCCACCTGTGCCCACGAGCAGGGCGCTCGCTGTCGAAGAGGAACAAAGGTGCCCTGGACACAGACCGTCAACCGTTTGGCTGGAGTCGCTCGGAGTCCCCTAAGCTGCCAGTGCAGGTAATAGAATCACTGAGCAATAAAGGTGGAAGGGGCTTTAGAGGTCTACTAGTCCAACACCCTGCTCAGACCCTAGACCAGAGGTCTCCAAAGTCGACAGCTTTAAGAATTGTGGACTTCTGGTTTGCAGGGTGTCGGCGGCAGGCAGGAATCCGCGATCGTGCGCGGTTTCTGCCTGGGCTCGCTGCTGGAGCGCCCCAAGCCAGCTGGCTTCAGGGCTAAGCCACCCCGTAGAGGTGGTGAAGAGGGGAGATCGCCAGCAGGGTCGAGGAGAGCCGCATCTCTCCCCCTCAGCTGGTCAAACTCCCTTTCTCGAAGGCGGTAGGAGCGGTGGTCAGAAATGTTTCATATTTTTTTCCCCTTCTCTCCCCTTCCTCACATTGACAACGAAGAGAGCTGAATAAGAAATCGGAAAAAATCCGCTTTGGCACCAATAGGTAATTAAGCTGAAAATATAATTAAATGCCAAAGGGACAATAAAGATTTCTGGTCACTAAAATTTTTTTTTTTTTGTATAAGCAGGAAGGGAGAGGAAAAGAGCAAGGGCGGGATCTGGAAGGAGGAGACTGCCTGGATTTCACAAGTATCTCAAGTTAAATCTCAATAAGACTTCTAAAAGGTACATTTTAACTGGAATTTTGTAACTAAATAGTAACCCCAGGAAGAGAAAGTGAAAAAAGAAGAAAGTGTAAAAAGAAACAGCTTGTGTGTATTTGAATTGTTTGGTGACTTTGGGATGTTGGGATATTATATTTGAATGACTAAAAACAATTGGGTGGTTGTTTAAAAAAATTCTACAACGGCATCACTTCTGGATGAACAGAAAATGGAATTTAAAAAATATAAAGAAGAGACGGGAAGGGAAGGGCTCCTTTGGCTCCATTTTTCAATTCTGAGAAATGGCGATCTGCAACTACGAGAAACAACAAGAAAAGACTGCGCAACAAGAAGATTGGGACGAAGAAGAAGTCATCTTTAATGAACAAGGAACTCTATCTGGGGAAGAAAGGGAAAAGGGGGGAAAGAGAATGGAGAATTTAAGACTTTAAAAAAAACAGCCAAAAAAGGGAAAAATAATTTGAAAAGGGGATATAATGTTGGAAAGCAACAGAAAAGGGGAATACAGAAGAGGGAAATGGAGGTGGAGAGACAGGGGGGGTAAAAAGGGGAGAGAGAAGAAGAAAGGGAAGAAGGAAAGGAAGAGAAGTTACAAAGGTTTGGAGCAAGATGTAAAGAAACAGGACCTATTCAGAGATAATGAGTGAAAATCTAACTGAAAAAGGGATTCTGTGAAGGTACATAAGATGGTATTGTTATATTTGTAATAGAAATAATGTTAGAAAATTGGAAACAACATACGATTAAAAAGTGGAATAAAATAGTGTAATTTAGTGAAACTTTTGTGAACCAAATGAAATAAAATAAAATAAATGAGAGAACTGAATTAGGAAGGAACATTTTAATTACTTAATGTTTTATAAAATATAAGTGAAGTGGGGGGGAGGGGGGGAAATTAACTATGGAAAGTTTATAAGTGTTCCCATAGAAGTATGATATTTATCTGAAAAGTAATGTGTAAAATGTTAAGATTTAAGCGAATATTAATATTAATGATAGAATTGAATTGGAATGGATCGTTGTTTTAATTATATTATACATTTATAATTTTTTTCTTTTTTCAAAATACAGTGTGTAGTTTTTGAATGTACCAAGCAGAATCCGAATGGAAGTTACGTATTATATTAAGTGTTATAATTTTAGGGGAAAGATATAAAGGTGTCATTCTCCAATCAGTGATTACAGGAGAAATTTTGTTTAATGAGAAAAGATAATGGACAATTGAAACAGGACAGACAAAGAATATAAGTACAATGGTTTATAATGAGATGAAATAAATAAAATAAAATTAAGAAAGTTAAAAGAGGGGAGAAGCTATATAGAAAATGTAGCATAGTAATAAGATATGGAATGGAATATAAAAATGAGCATGAACTTGAATTTGTGTCTGTACGAAGAGATGTAACCCGGGATTATGCTGCTTTCAAAAAAGATGCTCTATGTTTTTATGTTTTATGTTTTGTTTGTGTTTGTTTTTAAAAATCAAAGAATTGTGGACTTCCTTCCTTCCTTTTTCTTTCCTCTTTCTTTCTTTTCCTTCCTTCCTCTCTTTCTTTCAAATTCTGGGAGTTGAAGTCCACAAATCTTAAGGTCACAAGCTGGTGACCTTCTACCGCTGCACCAGAGAGAGCATCTTAACTTCTTGCACACCTGTGTAGGGTTTGCCAATTGCACAGGGGCAGATAGGACAGCACTCCAGAGGGTTAGAGTTATTGCCCAGAGGACCCTGGGTTGCCCTCTCCCCTCTTTGGAAGAGCTTTATAGCCTGAAGAAAGTTCAAAACATCCTCCAAGATCCATCTCATCCTGGGAACCCCCTTTATTTGAACTATGACCATCTGGCAGACGGTACAGGATAATAATAAAAACAAGGACAAATAGGCTGGAAAACAGCTTCTATCCCAGGGCGGTAGCTCTTTTGAATTCTGCTATATAGTGCAGTGTTGGTGCAGTGTTGCAGGTTTTCGGTTCAATGTGTGGCGTGTGAAGGAGGTGCGTTTGTGTTTATTTTCATGGTCATGATGTGCACTGAAGACGGTGTTTGATTTCATTGTACGAGGTGCAATGACAATAAAGTAAACTAACTAACTAACTAACTAACTAACTAACTAACTAACTAACTAAAGCTATCAACTTTGGAGAGCCCTGCCCTATACCATCCCGGAGAAATGGCTGTCCAATCTTTTCTTGAAGACCTCCCCGCCATGATGGTGATGGAGAAGCCACAGGCTCCAGAGGCAGGGGGTTCCACTGATTAACTGTTCTCCCTATCGGGGGGCAGCCCTCTCCCTGCCTACGTATTTACCTGCCCAGGTGACGCTCCGCCACGCTTCATGAGCTTGGAAGGGGCGCCTAGGTCGACACTCGCTAAAACATTCATCTGAGGAGCCACGGAAGCAGCGAAGTTTAAAAATGGAGCTTAGGTTTTCCTTGATCGGTTCTTTGGGACTGATAGGTGGTCCTCAGCTTACAACCAAAACCGGGAGCTAAACAAGGCAGCTCTTAAATGAGTCATGCCAAACTTCAGAACTTTTTGCCACGATTGCTATTTATTCATTCATTCATTTATCTATTCATTCTATCTCGGCTATTATTGTTATAAATAACTCAAGGCGGCCTTCCTCTTTTTCCCCACAACAACCCTGTGAGGTGGGCTGGGCTGAAGGAGAAGGAGGGACCGGCCCAAAGTCACCCAGCTGGCTTTCGAGGCTAAAGCAGGACTAGAATTCACGGCCTCCTGGCTTTCTTTTTTTGTTAAGCGAAACGAATCTCTGAAGTTGTTAAGTGAGACCTACGTTCATTAAGTGAGTTCAGCTTCCTCCACTGGTTTGTGTGTCGGATGCTGGCTGGGAAGATCCCAAAGGATGACCAGGTGAGCCTGCAACCATCCTAAATACATGCCAGTTGCCTGAAGTTGGATCACATGATTACGGGAGATGTTGTAAGTGAGAGGACTGATCGTAAGTCACTTTTTTACAATGTCGCCTTAGCTCTAAAGCAAGGTCCTTCAAACTTGGCAAGTTTAAGACTGGTGGATTTCAACTCCCAGAATTCCTGAACTAATGTAACGGGAAGAGGAATTCTGGGAGTTGGAAGCCCACAAGTCTTAAAGCTGTCAAACTTGAAGACCACTGCTAAACGGAATGGTTGTAAGTGAGACTATTTGTATACCTGAAAGAGGAGGAGGAGAGGAGGAGGAAAAGAAGAGGAGAAGGAGGAGAAGAGGAGGAGGAGGAAGAGGAAGGAGGAGGAGGAGGAGGAGGGAGGGAGGAGGAGGAGAAAGAAGAGGAGGAGGAGAAGAAGAAGAGGAGGAGGGAGAAGAAGAGGAGGAGGGGAGGAGGAGGAGGAGGAAAAAAGAAGAGGAGGAGGAGGAGAGAGGAGGAAAAGAAGAGGAGGAGGAGGAGGAGGAGGAGGAGGAGGAGGAGAAGAGGAGGAGGAGGAGAAGGAAAATGAAGAGGAGGAGGAAGAGAAGAGGAGGAGGAGGAGAAGGAGGAGGAGGAGGAGAAGGAGAGGAGGAAGAAAAGAGGAGGAGGAGAAGAGGAGGAGGAGGAAGAGAAGAGGAGGAGGAGGAGGAAGAGGAGGAGGAGAAGGAGGAGGAGGAGGAGAAGAGGAGGAGGAGAAGGAGGAGGAGGAGAAGAGGAGGAGGAGGAGGAGGAAGAAGAGGAGGAGGAGAAAGGAGGAGGAGGAAGAGAAGAGGAGGAGGAGGAGGAAGAGAAAAGAGGAGGAGGAGGAGGAGGAGGAGGAGGAGGAGGAGGAGGAGGAGGAGGAAAAAGAAGGGGAGGAGGAGAAGGAGGAGGAGGAAGAGAAGAGGAGGAGGAGGAAGAGAAAAGAGGAGGAGGAGGAGGAGAAGGAGGAGGAGCAAGAGAAGAGGAGGAGGAGGAGGAGGAGGAGGAGGAAAAAGAAGGAGGAGGAGGAGGAAGAGGAGGAGGAAGAGGATCCCTGTGTTGCAATATTTAAACCAGAGCTATCACGGACGCTGGTGAGCCTCTCAATTCCTTTCTCAAAAATTCTTAAGATTTGACATTTGCCAAGGTACGGGGCTTCTCCGGCCCTCCTCTTCAGGAGCTTTGGCTTCCTCCCAAGAGTTCAAAGGCTGTGTTTCTGCAGGGGGAAGCCAGAATTTTTTTGTGGGGGGCGCTGCCAGGCTAGGAGGTGCCAGGTGCATGCCTCGAAAGTTCAAAAGGGAAGCCCGACGCTCTTCTCCTGCAAACTTGGGGTATTCCTTTGAAGCCCAACACCTGCCAAGGGTCCCCCACCTTGGAAGAAATGGAATTTCGAAGCCACGGCCCCATCCCCGGAATCCTAAGAGGCCCCGCCAAGGAGGGGGCGGAATTAAGCTGTTTTTCTGCTTAAGGGAAGGACGGGCTGCCTTTGCCCTCTTAAGGGGGGACAGGTCACAAGGCCCCTCAGGGAGGTTAAAGGCTCCTGCAAGGGGCTGCAGATCTGCCAGGGAATGTAGGGCGGGGGACGCCAGACAAGCAAACCGGTAGATAACTGGGCTTATCTGGACGAGCCTTGAAATTCCGGCCTCGGTTATTTCCGAGAAATTCCAGGGATCAGGTTCCTCTGCCCTCGCTGCTCACCCAGGTGGCAGGTGCCCACAATTTGCCTTCTGGAGCGCACCCGGCCCTTGCAAAACAGCCCCTGAGAAGGGAAAGGAAAAGGAGAACCTGCTTCCCAGAATCTGCCCCAGCCCCTTACTGGTTTATAATGGGAGCCCTACACCGATCTCCTCTCTGCCTCTGATCACTTACTTTGTCCGCCTCCATCTGTCTATCAAATCTTTCTCTGTCTCCGCCTCTCCCATCTACTGATGTATCTATAGGTCTATCTCCAGTGATCATCTAATCTAATTCACTTAGGGGAAGAGGGACAGCATAAAGAAATTAATCAAGAAATAAATTCTGTCTGTCCGTCCGTCAGAAACGGTGTAGGGTCTCCTGCTTGGGCGGGGCAGGTGGAGGAGAGGAGCTACAAGGTCCCTTCCACCTTGGTTAACCTGTAAAAATCTCTATCTATCCCTCTCCCTCCATCCTTCGTTATCTATCGCTATCATCTCTGCCTGTCTGTCTATCCCTCTCCCTCTCTCTCATTCTGTATCACCTGTCTGTCTGTCTTCCTATCGTCATTTTTTCTCTAGATTTTATATAGCTTCTGTCCCACCGAGGTGGGTGAAATGAGGGCCCAGATTGTTCAGGGGCAAGAGGCTGACTCTGTAAACGGCTTAGAGAGGTAAACTAACTTCCTTCCTTCCTTCCTTCCTTCCTTCCTTCCTTCGGTTGACTCAGCCTTCCGTCCTTCCCAGGTGGGTAAAATGAGGACCCAGATTGTTGGGGACAAGAGGCTGACTCTGTAAACAGCTTAGAGAGGGCTGAAAGCACTGTGAAGTGGTATACAA
>NC_141992.1:1288555-1413555 GCF_049901715.1 Pseudonaja textilis | reverse complement strand
GACCACCAAACTCATCCTTTTAAATCCCGCGGATCAGAAACCCTGGGAAAAATCCCCCAAATAAAGTCTGCAGGAAAATCCCCCACTCCGTTTTCCTCCCAATCGATCGTTCTTTACTTGGGATCACAGGATACCGTCTCCAGCTCCATTCTCAGGGAGGGAGGGAGGGAGGGAGAGAGAGAGAGAGAGAGAGAGAGAGAGAGAGAGAGAGAGAGGAGAGACTTTTGGCCTCATGCAAGGAAAACAGCAGAAGCCGCAGAAGTCTTTCTTTCTCTCCCCCCAACTCCGCCAGAAATGAGTTTTTGTGAGCCTCTTGGCGCAGGAGGCCTTGCAGGGTCCCAAAGACTCATTTCTGGCAGAGTTTGGGGGAGAGGAAGAAAGACTTTGGCTGCTTTCCTTGCGTGCAGCCAGAAGCAGAAGAAGAAAGAAGCAGAAAGAAGCAGCCCGGTGGCCAGGACAGGCGCGTGGGGTGAGTGGGGCAAGTCGCCCCCCCGCCCTTTCCCCACTCCCCTCACTCCCTTGTGTTGTTCGCAATGCAAGCGACACAAGCCTTGTGTTCCCACGGGCCATGTGGGCGGCGCAGCCTTGTGTTCCCGCACAGCCTGGATTAATTGCTTTGGGGGTGGGGGGATATTTCTGCGGACCACCAAAATTTTCTCGTGGACCATCAGAGGTCCCCAGCCCACCGGTTGGCGACCACCGGTCTAGTTCAACCCCCTTGCTCAAGGCAGGAAACCTTATATCATCCTGGGCAAGCGGTTGTCCAGAATTGGAAGGGATCTTGGGAGGCCTTCTAATCTAAGCCCCTGGTCAAGCTGGACACACGGATGTCCAATCCATGTCTTAAACGTCTCCAGTGATGGGGAAGCCGCTCCACTGGTTAATTGTGCTCACTGTCAGAAAATTTCTCCTTAATTTCCTTGATGAATTTCCCTCCGTTACTTTTTGTCCTGCCTTCTGGGGCTTTGGAGAAGAGGTGGAGCCTCCCTCTTCTTTGGGTCAGCCCCCCAAATGTTAGAAAACTGCCCTCAGGGCTCCCATATTCCTCCCCTTTCTTAAGTCTTTAGAAGGTAGGGACTATCTTACAGCCCTAGGAGTCTATGTGTCAACTTTGGAAGCTGAGTTTTACTCAGAAGCTTCCAGCCTGCCACGTGTTACTGCCTGGGAATTTTGGGAGGGTGGGAATTTTACAGAGAGGTGGAAAGTGGCACACAGCAACGTTCATCTTCTGACTAGCCATCCTGCACCTGGGAAAGACACGGTTGGAGGAAGGTCTCCAGTTGGGACGGCCGGCGATCGGATCATGTGATAAGACCGATGGGTGCAGGGGGTGATGGGGTTTGGAATTTTAATTACGCAGGGAAAACTCTCGGATTTGGGTTTTTCCCAGAGGTGCCAAGGTGGCAAGTTTAATAAGATGGAACTCTGAGGAAATGCTGGTCTTGGAGTTTGTCGCGTTGGAGTTGGTTACTTGGAATGCCGACACTACGATTGACCCAAGCAGGCTGTCTCTGGCTTGGAAGGGGGTGGGGGGCCCTGGCCCCACATGAGGTGGCTTGTACAAACACAAAACCAGGATTTATTCCAGGGTCTCAACTAGCCAGAGTGGGTTTTCTCCGAGAATCAAGCCCAGCACCACCGCTAAGCACATTCTCACCATTCCTTTCAGGTGAACCTTAAGTTTCCTCATTCTTTTTCTCCACCTAAGCTGGGAGGAGGGAACCATGTTGAGGCTTCGTTCAACCATCCAGGATTTAACCCTTGAAATGGCAGTTCCCTTCTTGGCCATTGTTAGGAATATGAGTCACCTAACAGGTATTTGGGTTAGAAATATATAAACCAGGATAAACGTTTTAGTACTGTCTCTTTAAGGGAATGCAAGAGTATGCAATTGGGTGTGGTTTCTCAAACGGCCATAAGATGGAGCCAGAAACCTGGATCATTTAGTCTGAGTCTCAGAAGAGAGTGTAAGTGTATCTCTGTTTCCTTCTGTTGGAAAGTATTGCAGTTGCTCCATTTCTTCTAATTGACTGATATTCCTGGATTTAATGTAAATCTGATACTGAACTGTTTTTGACACTGGAATTTGATATTTGGATTATCCCTGGATGAAAACTGACTGATTTTACCAGTGAATGACTTTGGATTGCTTATTTTGGACTTTGCTTAAACCTTTCTGGAAGTAAAAACCTCCATTTACTGTACAGTGTATCTGTGTGCTGTGTGTGTATTATTCCAACACTTCTCTCAAATACGTCTCTCTCTCATATGTGCTCATTCTCCTAACGGGGAATTACCTCAACAGCCATGATGGCAAGTCTTCGTTCCTGCCTCTCGGGACCCAGAAACCCATCCAAGATGGCATAGACAAGTAGCTCCTCGACTTACAAAAGTTCATTTAGCGAACGCTCAAAGTTCACGACGGCACTGAAAAACATGTGACCGAGGACCCGTTTTTCACAGTTCCCATCTTTGCGGCATCTCCAGCATCAGAATTCAGAAGCTTGGCCACTGGTTCATGTTTAAGTGTGAAAAATGGTTCCTGAGTCACTTGTGTATCAAACAAAGGTAAGTGTGGAAAGGGGCCGCAGGTGGCTTTCTTTCAGTGTCGTTGCAGCTTCAGTCACTAAACGAGCTGTTGTCAGTCGAGGACTCCCTGCAATCTGGAAAACGAGCACAGGACTGGGTTGAATGCATGTTTTACCGACAAAGAAACGGAGAGAAATATAGATCTGTTTCAAGCTCTTGAGCTCTCGTCAGCTGTTTATTTTTATTTTGTTTCTTTATTTGATTTGTCGAGCCTGTATTAGGTGACTGATGTAAGTATAAACATGAGTAAGAATACAGAAAGAAGTACGAATAAAAAGGAACATTAGGACAGGGACGGTGGGCACACTTATGGGCACACTTATGGGCACACTTATGGGCGCCCCTTGCAGACCTCTTAGGAATGGGGTGAGGTCTACAGTGGACAGTCTAAGGTTAAAGTTTTGGGAGGTTTGGGGAAGAAAGTAGCCACACCCTTTTCTGGGATTAGCTGACAAGAGCTCCAAAGCTTGAAATAGATCTATATATTAGTCTCCCTTTATTTCTTGGTCGGTAAATTTAAATTCAACACACACAAAAAATAGTTTGTCGCGGAAGCAGCGCCTGCCTGTGAAGCCTCCTGGATTGGGGCTGCGCTTGACCTACCTTTGGGTTGGGGGCTATTGGAGTCCTCCATGGACAGTTTCAGCTGCTGTATGAACTCCCCGCCATAGACGCTCCTCTCCTGCCAGATGTTCAGCAGCCGCTCCAAGGGCTTCTTGCACCCCTCGTCTGCCTCCCTGGAAGGGGGAGGAAAGGGCAAAGCGTAAAAAGCAGGGGCGGAAAACGGGGGTGCCAGGGGGAAGGGGTGCCATAGAGTCCTAGGGCTGGAAGGGACCTTGGAGGTCTTCTAGTCCAACCCCCCCCAATGCCCTAAGGGAGGGGTGTGCCTACTCTGCTCATCTTCCACACCCTTGTGAGGGGCGGAGCGGTTAGGAAGCCTGCACCAGCCAAGAGAAGTGGCCTCTGTACACCTGGTGTTTACTCATTCGTTGCTCGTGGGACCAATTCAGCATACAGGAAGTCCTTGGGTTACGGCCACCATTTTAAGCCCAACGTTTCTCTCGCTAAGTGAGAAATTCGTTAAGTGAATTTTGTCCCCCTTTCTGCGACTTTTTTTGGGGGGGGGTAGGTAAAAATTTTATTTGGGTTTTCGCAAAACATAATACAAATAAACTATCTTTTTGAGAACAGCAGGTTTCCAGGTTATCACTTCTCCATACAGACATAAACTCAATTACATATTCGTCTTTATATTCCGTTCCATATCTTGTAACTATTTTATCATTTCCCCAGTAATTTTTCCCTTCCCTTACTTTCTTCAACCTTATTTTTAATTATCTCATTCCTTTCCAAATTCAATTACATATCTTTTTCTAAGTTTCAGTATCTTTCTAATCATTATACTTATACTTTTGTCTGTCCTGTTTACAATTTCATATTTTCTTTTCTCATCGTCATCCCGGAAAGGAAAGGAAAACAATTCCCTCTCCTTCCAGGGATTAAAAAGCACGTTTTCCCCTGTAATTACTAACTAGAGTATAACACCTTTGTATCTTTTAATTATTATCCATTCAAATCTCATTGAAAATTTAATTTATGCCTTTACAAGTTAGTTTCTAACGTCTATTTTATGTCATATAATTCTTATCAACCGAAATTCTGCTTGGTACGTTCCCTTAAAAATACACACTAAATTCTGAAAAAAGAAAAAACATGTAACAATAGCAAATAAAATAATCGTTCTATTCCAATTCAGACCAACAATATTAATTTCAATCTTTTGCATTTCTTTTCAATTAAATTTTATAAATTGTTAAGAACAATTCAAATATTTCCATCCTTTCCTATTTTTGTTCCCTTTCTCTCTTTATTTAATTATTAACAAATACTCCATTGCCTAACATTACCAGTTATCATTTACTTTAATCACCTATATTTCATATTTTCTAGCTCATTACTGTTTCTAGCCCTTTTTGCAACTTTTTTCACCACGTTTGTTATGGGAATCCTCTCAGTTGACGAGTTAGTCCCACAGCTGTTTAATCTAATCCAGCTTCCCCCCAATTCTCACAAGGTCGCAAAAGGGGGACTGCGTGACCCCCCCAGGACACCGGGAGCATCATAAGTGTGAGATAGTGGCCAAACACCCGAATTTTGAACACGTGAAGGGCGAAAACTGGTCCTAAGTCCCCTTTTTTTCCAGTGGCGCTGTACCTTCGAACCTCCACTAAAAGAACATTAAGTTGAAATGTAGCGCACCTGCTAGGATTGACAAGGCAGCTTAATTCTTTATTAAAAAGAATTCAGTGCTTTCAAATATGCAGGGCTCTCTAATCAGCTGAGAAAGAAAATAAATACAGGTAGTCCTTGACTTACAATGGTTCATTTAGTGACCCTCTGAAGTCACAACAGCACTGGAAAAAGAGACTCAGGACCGTTTTTCACACTTACGGCCCTTTGCAGCACTCGCCCATGGTCACGTGATCAAAATCTGGACGCTTGGAGACAGGGAACTGGTTGGAGGAAATGTTGCGTTTTAAATTCGATCATGTGCCAGAATGCTTTCTATTAGGAATCATGTCCAAAAAATACAATAAGGATGAGCTATATTGGATTATACCTATTATTAGTGAGGCAAGGACAGCCTTTGCCCAGAAGTGGAAAGAGGCAGACATGCCGAGCAAAGGCGAAGTAATAAATAAAATCCTGATATGTGCTGAAATGGACAAGCTAACTTTAGGGATGAAAAATAAAGACAAGTCGGCATGTATTATGAAATTTGGGATCGATTTTATCACTGGTGGGAGCAGAGAGGAAGGTCTCATTAATAAGGACAACGAGTCTGCTTATAGAAAGGAAGCACAAGGGCTGACACTGTGGGGTAAAGAAAATAACCTTACACTTAACACCAAAAAAAACCCTAAAGAACTTATAATTGACTTCTGGAGGAAGAGAGATGTACATTTACCGCTGTACATAAACGGTGAGGAGGTGGAGAGGGTGGGAATTTTAAATTCCTGGGCACTTCTGTCTCGGAGGACTATGAATGCAAAGGTGCTTGTGAAGAAGGCACGGAAGAGGCTGCACTTCCTGAGAAGGCTCAGGGAGGTAACTCCATCTAAGCGCCTCCTTCTGTCCTGCTTCCGCAGCACCACTGAGAGTGTCCTGACATACGGCATCCTTGCATGGGATGGGAGCAGTTGTGGAGCGAAAAAAAAGGCTCTACAGAGAATCATTCAGACTGCCCAGAATATCATCGGGCTCCAGCTACCAGCCCTGGACGACACCTTCGCCTCTCGCTGTTTGAGGAAGTCGCACAACATTCTCAGCGACTCTTCCCATCCTGCTCACAATCTTTCCGAAGCTGTTGCCTTCTGGCAGGAACAGATACAGAACAATTAAAACTCGGACCACACGAGTTTCCTGAACAGTTTTTATCCCAGAGCTATAGTGGCACTTAACAATGAACTTAAGGACCACCATCAGTGAGCTGCTCTGTTGTGTGGAGGCTCGTGTGTTTTTAGGAGGCGGGGAATTAGGGTGGGTGGGTGGGTGTTGTCATATGTGTGTGCATGTTGAGTCTGGTCTCTGGGTGTTATGTGAATTTCGTTGTATGTATACTGTCTTTATACATACAATGACAATAAAGAATTCAATTCAATTCAAATGAATGTATGAGATGAAAATAGGACCAATGATGTTGGAAAATGTAATATGAGCGAAGAAATGTATATATGTATATATTTGAATAATTATATTTAGGAAAATATATATCTATATGATACTGAGCAAATGTTACGTCAAACTGACTTCACTACGTTCAATGTTTTTAATTGTTTTGTTCAATAACATATTTTTTTTAAATTAAAAAAAAAAACATTTAGATGCTTGGCAACTGACTCACACATTTACAACAGTCACTAACTTAACAACTGCAGGGACTCATGAAAAATAGGGCAAGAAATGTCATAAAATGGAGCTAAGCCCACTTAACACGTGTCTTGTGTAGCAGCAGAAATGTTTAGGCTCCCTTGTGGTCGTAAGTCAAGGACCGACCTGCTTCCCCACCCCAGTCTCTTCCCAGTTGGGCAATGTCCATCCTCAGTCCAAGTGGCCTGCAATTCACACCCATCTGGAGGGTGCCAATTTGGGGAAGTGCCCTCCTGAATCCACTTTTCCTAATCTCTCCTCCTCCCCCCCCCGCCCCGCGCTCCAGATAGCGTCCAGGCGGAAGGCCTCCTCTAAATAATGTCACACGGTCTTTAACTAGCTCGTAATATATTAGCTGCCAGGAAAGAACACGCAGCTGCTCGGTTTATAGCTTGCCCCACAGTGAGCGAACAGTCACCCGGTGACAGATGGAACGAACCAAGCAGAAAGACAATCTAGAAAGGAGAGAGAGAGAGAGAGAAATATCTGATAAATCCCCACCACTTGGGATGCTGACCTCACTTAAAAGCCTGTTCAGATACAGCCGAGGCGTGTGGAATAACTAACAGCTACACAAAACGGCCAACTGGGATCTGAAGGAGGCGTAGGGATATTTTTAAACGGGATTATTGGGGCTGCCAACATGCCAACCGCTGTGCTAGATTCTCCAAACCTATCGAGAAGCAGGAGGAGGAGGAGGAGGAGGAGGAGGAGGAGGAGGAGGAGGCCAATTTGCTGGGATCTGAGAATACTTGGCAGTGTGCAGAAAAGGGATAATGCCAGGAAACCGAAGCCAAGGTGGCGTGAAGCTAGGCCTTTCTCGTGACGTGTGGCCCTTGTGTGAGCATGAGAGGGTTTAACAGCTGTGTGAAGATTGGTTGTCTTCCAGTGGCTCCTCTTCTTCCCCTGCCACGAATGTGTTCCTTCGCTGCTCTCCTGCAGTTCGTCACATTTCTTTGCATCACAAAGAATGGAGCTATAAATACTTCACAACGTCTTCTGAGCAGGCGGCGGCCCCACTGCGCTTTTCCCAGGAAGAGAATCGCAATGGGACTGCAGTCAATCACCATCTAGACTAGAACTCACCGTCTCTCGGTGATGGGCCCCAAATCAGGCAGCCGGCTTAAAGCAGGGATTGAAACTCACTGTGTCCTGGGGATTAGCTCAAAGTCACCCAGCCGGCTTTCCCGCCTGGTACTAGAACTCCCCGTCTCCTGATAATTGGTCCAAAGTCACCCTGCTGGCTTTCATGCCTAAGGCAGAACTAGAACTCCCCGTCTCCTGATAATTGGTCCAAAGTCACCCAGCTGGCTTTCATGCCTAAGGCAGGACTAGAACTCTCAGTCTCCTGGTGATTGGCCCAAAGTCACCCTGCTGGCTTTCATGCCTAAGGCAGAACTAGAACTCCTGTCTCCTGATAATTGGTCCAAAGTCACCCTGCTGGCTTTCATGCCTAAGGCAGAACTAGAACTCCCCGTCTCCTGATAATTGGTCCAAAGTCACCCTGCTGGCTTTCATGCCTAAGGCAGAACTAGAACTCCCGTCTCCTGATAATTGGTCCAAAGTCACGCTGCTGGCTTTCATGCCTAAGGCAGAACTAGAACTCCCCGTCTCCTGATAATTGGTCCAAAGTCACCCTGCTGGCTTTCATGCCTAAGGCAGAACTAGAACTCCCCGTCTCCTGATTGGTCCAAAGTCACCCTGCTGGCTTTCATGTCTAAGAGCAGAACTAGAACTCCCTGTCTCCTGATAATTGGTCCAAAGTCACCCTGCTGGCTTTCATGTCTAATGCAGAACTAGAACTCCCCGTCTCCTGATAATTGGTCCAAAGTCACCCTGCTGGCTTTCATGCCTAAGGCAGAACTAGAACTCCCCGTCTCCTGATAATTGGTCCAAAGTCACCCTGCTGGCTTTCATGCCTAAGGCAGAACTAGAACTCCCGTCTCCTGATAATTGGTCCAAAGTCACCCTGCTGGCTTTCATGTCTAAGGCAGAACTAGAACTCCCGTCTCCTGATAATTGGTCCAGTCACCCTGCTGGCTTTCATGCCTAAGGCAGAACTAGAACTCCTCGTCTCCTGATAATTGGTCCAGTCACCCTGCTGGCTTTCATGCCTAAGGCAGAACTAGAACTCCCGTCTCCTGATAATTGGTCCAAAGTCACCCTGCTGGCTTTCATGTCTAAGGCAGAACTAGAACTCCTCGTCTCCTGATAATTGGTCCAAAGTCACCCTGCTGGCTTTCATGTCTAAGGCAGAACTAGAACTCCTCGTCTCCTGATAATTGGTCCAAAGTCACCCTGCTGGCTTTCATGCCTAAGGCAGAACTAGAACTATTCGCCTCCTGATTGGTCCAAAGTCACCCTGCTGGCTTTCATGCCTAAGGCAGAACTAGAACTCCCGTCTCCTGATAATTGGTCCAAAGTCACCCTGCTGGCTTTCATGTCTAAGGCAGAACTAGAACTCCTCGTCTCCTGATAATTGGTCCAAAGTCACCCTGCTGGCTTTCATGTCTAAGGCAGAACTAGAACTCCTCGTCTCCTGATAATTGGTCCAAAGTCACCCTGCTGGCTTTCATGTCTAAGGCAGAACTAGAACTCCTCGTCTCCTGATAATTGGTCCAAAGTCACCCTGCTGGCTTTCATGTCTAAGGCAGAACTAGAACTCCTCGTCTCCTGATAATTGGTCCAGTCACCCTGCTGGCTTTCATGCCTAAGGCAGAACTAGAACTCTTCGTCTCCTGATTGGTCCAAAGTCACCCTGCTGGCTTTCATGCCTAAGGCAGAACTAGAACTCCCCGTCTCCTGATAATTGGTCCAAAGTCACCCAGCTGGCTTTCATGCCTAAGGCAGAACTAGAACTCTTCGTCTCCTGATTGGTCCAAAGTCACCCTGCTGGCTTTCATGCCTAAGGCAGAACTAGAACTCCTCGTCTCCTGATAATTGGTCCAGTCACCCTGCTGGCTTTCATGCCTAAGGCAGAACTAGAACTCCCCGTCTCCTGATAATTGGTCCAAAGTCACCCTGCTGGCTTTCATGTCTAAGGCAGAACTAGAACTCCTCGTCTCCTGATAATTGGTCCAAAGTCACCCTGCCGGCTTTCATGTCTAAGGCAGAACTAGAACTCCTCGTCTCCTGATAATTGGTCCAAAGTCACCCTGCTGGCTTTCATGTCTAAGGCAGAACTAGAACTCCTCGTCTCCTGATAATTGGTCCAAAGTCACCCTGCTGGCTTTCATGCCTAAGGCAGAACTAGAACTCCCGTCTCCTGATAATTGGTCCAGTCACCCTGCTGGCTTTCATGCCTAAGGCAGAACTAGAACTCTTCGTCTCCTGATTGGTCCAAAGTCACCCTGCTGGCTTTCATGCCTAAGGCAGAACTAGAACTCCCGTCTCCTGATAATTGGTCCAAAGTCACCCAGCTGGCTTTCATGCCTAAGGCAGAACTAGAACTCCCCGTCTCCTGATAATTGGTCCAAAGTCACCCAGCTGGCTTTCATGCCTAAGGCAGAACTAGAACTCCCGTCTCCTGATAATTGGTCCAGTCACCCAGCTGGCTTTCATGCCTAAGGCAGAACTAGAACTCTCCGTCTCCTGATAATTGGTCCAAAGTCACCCTGCTGGCTTTCATGCCTAAGGCAGAACTAGAACTCCTCGTCTCCTGGTTTCTAGGCCAACACCTTAACTACTTGCAGTTAGTTGCAGTTGGGACGGTAAAGAGCTTTAATCTAAAACGTAGAAAACACAGAAAGATAGGAAATACAACGGCAGAAAAAGACTGAGTGGGTCCATGAAGTCTGCTGCTGTTTGAATTTTTTAATTCTCATTTTTTTAAAAAATGGCGTTGCCTACCGGACAAGTGTTTATCCCAAGTACGGCCAAGTGCAGCGTCACCTTGGAACGCAACTGCTTTGAAGCTCGTCCAATTTGGTAATGCGTTTTTCATGTGACGAGGTCGTCCCAGAGCTCACTGTTTGTTTGGTACGCAACGCAAAAGTTAGAACCTGTCGGTGTTGGCTGCCTCGTGACTCAGTCCGTTATTATTACTCGTGGGGAAAATCGGATGGGTACTCATCATTTTTGGGACTCGTGACACCTCCCGGAACCAATTGGCCATGGGAATCGAGGTACCAGGGTAGGTTGAAAACTCAATTGCTGACAACTGGCCCAATACCTTTGTTTGGAAGCGGTACAGGGTCTCCCTGCCCAAGCGGGGGGGGTTGGACTAGAAGACCTCCAAGGTCCCTTCCAGCTCTGTTATTCTGTTACCTGCCCTGGAAGAAAGCCGGTTCCCTTTCTGGGAAATCATCCTTTTTAACTTGATGGTTGAACTTCTCTTCCTGTCAGTCAGAGGCGATGCCCCATTTAGCTCTAATCAGATACCCCTTGTGCGATCCTGTGCAGAGAGAACCCCCCCCCATACACACACACACACACACACCAAAACCTGCATCTTACAATGCCATTGCAGTCTGACAGACGATGGCAAAGGCTGTGAGAAACAGAAAAAGCTACCTGCATACAAAGACAAATACACACACAAACAAATACACCACCACGCACACATTGGGCAACCTCTTCTCATCCGTACTGCAGCAAGGACAAAGGAACATTTCAGAGGAAGATCCAATTGGCAGCCCTTCTGGACACGTAGCCCACGTTTTACGGAAAACACCACAAGACACAAAGGTCTGCAGAGGTTTCCCATCACCCAGGTCATGGTTGTCGCAAAGGTGCTTTTTCCAAGAGGCAACTGGACTTTTCTTGGTTTTTTTTTCTTTGAAGACGTTTCGCTTCTCATCCCAGAAGCTTCTTCAGCCCATGACTCGATGGTGGGGAATGGAAAGATTTACACCCCTTGCAGACAGCTGGTCATTTGCATCCTTTTGGAGGGTCACTGAGGCCACTTGGAGGTTTATACCTGTGACCTGGATGACTGAGAATCTCTACAGATTTTCAGCCATACAATTTGGGATGAACACCCTTCCAATGGCGTAGGGGCATGAACGGGATTTCCAGAAAAATGGCAGACTACAGGAACCATTGGCACAACGCAGGTCAGCTTGAGGTCACAGACAAACCTCCAAGCGGCCTCAACAACCCTCTACAAGGAGGCAAATGGCCAGCTGTCTGCAAGGAGGATCAATCCGTCCATTCCCCACCATCCAGTCCTGGGCTGAAGAAGCTTCTTGGAAGAGGAGCGAAACGTCTTCAAGGAAAAACCAAGAAAGGTCCAGTTGAGTCTTGGAAAGAAAAGCCCCTTTGGGACAACCAGGACACACAATATTTCAGTAGCAGGAGAAAACCCCACGGCCTCGAGCCGCTGTCTTTTGGAATAACTGCAACAGGGGTGAGTTCCGTGAAAAGCGCTGATGCCAACCTGGGTGCCAGCAGCCAACCCCACACGAGAGACAGACAAGCCAGGAAGGCATTGTACCGACCTGGCCACGTGTGAAAAAGCATCCACGAGCACCGATTCGAATTCCTTCGTAAACTCGGGTCCTTTCTTTTTACTGTTCTGAATGACATCGTTCGCCAAGTATAGGAAAGTGAGCTTCCTACTTGATTTGGCTGGAAAAGGTAAGAGAGAAATAATAATAATAATAATATTTAGGTAACATGACATTGGAACCACATCTCAGATTTTCATATTCCCATGTGTTTGGAAGCTGGGATATTAAAAACAAAAAACAAAACATAACAAAACACGATGTATTGAATTTATCTCCTGCCTGAAATCTGATAAAGGAAATAGCTTAGAATCCATCCACATTGAGGGACAGAAAAATAATCTCATAAACACCCTTGCGGCTTTGACTTAAACAAGGTCTCCGGAGAGAATGGAGAAATCTTTTATCCGAATGTGACCTGCAGGTTCAGTGCCATGACAGAGTCAAGAATGTTACACGGCCTCCTTCAAAACAGCAAAGTTTAAAGGACGGGGAAAATTAAAAAAAAAAAAGCTAACCTGATGTCACAGCAGTAGTTTATTTATTTATTTATTTATTTACAGTATTGATACTCTGCCCCAAACCGCAAACACTCTTTTAAGAATTTAAACCACAATTATGAGAGCTGCAGGTTGTCCTTCCGTTTGCATCATTCATTTACTGACCTACAGAGGAATGATGGAGTCTGTCATCTGCACCTCTATGACTGTCTGGTTTGGCTCTGCAACCCAACAGGACAGACACAGAATTCAGAGAGGAATCGGGACTGCAGAAAAAACAATGGCTACCCACCTGCCTTCCATGGGGAACCTGTATCCTACACGAGTCAAAAAGAGGGCTGTGAAAATATCTACAGACCCCTCACATCCTGGACATAAACTGGTTCAACTCCTACCCTCAAAACGATGCTATAGAGCACTGCACACCACAACAACTACACACAAGGACGGTTTTTCCCTGAACGCCATCGCTCTGCTAAACATATAATTCCCCCAACGCTGTCCAACTATTTACAAAGTCTGCACCATTATTACTATTAATCTTGTCTTCACTCCTTATCACCCATCCCCTCCCACTTGTGACTGTATCACTGTAACTTTGTAGCTTGTAACCTTACAATTTATATGGACTGTTTGATTGCTTATTGTACCCTATGACTATCATTAAGTGTTGGACCTGATGATTCTTGACTCTTGACGGATGTCTCTTTTCTTTTATGTACATTGGGAGCACTTGCACCAAAGACAAATTCCTTGTGTGTCGAATCACCCTTGGTCAATAAAGATTTCTATTCTATTCTATTCTATTCTATTCTATTCTATTCTATTCTAATTTCTATTCTATTCTATTCTAATTTCTATTCTATTCTTTTTTCTATTCTTTTTCTATTCTTTTTCTATTCTATTCTACTTTTTCTATTCTATTCTATTATAATTTCTATTCTATTCTATTCTTTTTCTATTCTATTCTTTTTCTATTCTATTGTATTCTACTCTATTCTTTTTCTATTCTATTCTAATTTCTATTCTATTCTATTCTATTCTATTCTATTGTATTCTACTCTACTCTACTCTATTCTTTTTCTATTCTTTTTCTATTCTATTCTATTCTATTCTATTTCTATTCTACTTTACTCTATTCTTTTTCTATTCTATTCTATTCTACTCTACTCTACTCTACTCTACTCTACTCTACTCTACTCTACTCTACTCTACTCTACTCTACTCTACTCTACTCTACTCTACTCTACTCTACTCTACTCTCTTTCAAAGTTACAATGGCAGTGGAAAAAAAAGGAGATTTACAACCATATACCTCACACGTGCAACCCTGGCAGCATCCTGAGGGTCACATAATCAAAATTCAGGCTCTTGCCTGGCAAGGCTGCATGCATTTACGATGCTTGCAATGTTCCAAGATCACAGGATTCCCCACTGGCGGCCGTGCCAGCCAACTTCCAACAAGCAAAAGGGGAGCCTGATTTGCTTAACAACACACTTTAAAAAAAAAACAACCCATCATATCTCTGATGACCGTTTGTAAGGAACCAAAGGCCACTGGAAACTAAACAGCTGTCTCGCTTAGCAACAGAAAGGTGTGGTCGTACTCCTGGTTTTAAAAGTCCCCATCAGCCAAAAATCTTCTCACAAGCCAAGGCCAGAACTCAGAAGCAAACTAGAGGGAAGACTTTCCTCGCCACAAAGGAAAAACGAAAAACAGGCATGGCATCCCTGAAGATGCAAAAGGATGGTGCCAAACCCCCTTGTGTGTCAGTGTGTGTGTCAGTGTGTGTGTGTGTGTGTGGCCAGCTGCATCGAGAGAGGGATGGAATCAAGATTACAAGAAGGGATGGTAGCGTATTTTAATACTTTAGAAAGGCCACACTTGGGATGTTGCAGGCAGTTTGGGTTGGCACAATATAAAACGGACGCTGGAAAGAGTGGCCTTCATTGGAGGTCTTCCAAGAAAAGACATTTGCTCGGAATGGCATAGGGTCTCCCAGTCAAGAAGGGGGCTAGACTAGAGGACCTCCAAGCCCCTTTCCAACTCCTGTTATTCTAAAATTACCACCCAGGGGTCCTAGCCCGCCCCAAAACACCAGGGAATTAATTTCTAGAAGCCTGGCCCTCTGACAAATCAGCCACCAATACCCACATAGGCATTAACATCTGCAGACTATGCAAAAGAGGAAATCAGCCAGCCCCAAAAGGGAACAAAAATAAGACGCCGTCACCCCTCCACCAGCCCTCAGATCAGCAGAGATTAACTCCAAGGTTAGCATCAGACCAGCAATCCAGCAAACTAAGACCCCAGTCAGGAAGCTGCCAAAGAAGCCAACAGCAAAAGGCCCAACCACAGAATCTCTAAGACCGCCCACATCCACACGGACAGGCAAGCCTCTAGAATATAAACTGACGGCGAACCGCACGCCTTACTATCACTGATGATGTTACCTAGTTGGGCCATGAAACGCCTGCAAGAAAACAAGCCAGCTCAGAGAGCCCCAAGGACCCCACAATCTTCCTCCTCCTCCTCCTCCTCCTTCCACAACCCTGCTCCCTTCTAGCACTGACCATGTAATCTAGCTGGGTCATGAAACAGCTGTGAGAAAACAACCAAGCTCAAGAGAGCCCCAAGGACTCCACTGTCCTCTTCCTCCTCCTCCTCTTTCTTCCCTTCCCCTCCTTGTAAATCCTTCCAGCGCTGATGGTGATCCCTAGTTGGGTCATGAAACATCTTCAAGGAAACGACCCAGGTCAGAGAGCACCAAGGACCCCACAGTCCATCCTCCTCCTCCTCCTCCTCTTCTTTCCCTCCCTCCTCCTCCCTGTAAACCCCTCTAGTGCTGATGTTCCCCAGTTGGGTCATGAAACATCTGCAGGGAAACGACCCAGTTCAGAGACCACCAAGGACCCCATAGTTCTCCTCCTCCCGCCCCTCCTCCTCCTCCCCCTCCTCCCTGCAACTTCCCCTCCCTTCTAGCACTGATAGTGTTCCCTGGTTGGGTCATGAAACATCTGCAGGGAAACAACCCAGGTCAGAGAGCACCCAGGACCCCTCATTTCAACCCCGAACTACGAGCAGTCTCCTTCAAAATCACCACTCTCTGAAACTTGCCTTTTTTTAAAAGAAAAGAGAAAGAAAAAGAAAAGCCTTGGGTTTTTCCTAGAGCTCCAGGTAGGGAGAAGGAGCACTGATCAAAGCAGCCCCTTGGCTGTGCTTTGGGCTGGAGCGTGGGAACTGCGGCATCTGGGCTGCGTCCTTTCAACAGCAGCTCCTCTTTTGCATCACGGACACCATCGGCCGAGGGTTAGAACATCTTTTCAAAGCCAACCAAGCAGGTTAACAAGACAAGGTGAAGGGGGGGGCAGGGGGCTGCTCTTCAGGCCCTCCTAAAAGGCGGCTGGAGAAGGGAAGGCGCTGCTGGGGGGGGGCACTGGCTTTGTGAAGGCACAAGGACGCCATTTAAGTGCAGCAGCTCAGCACGGCAGGCTCAGCAGGGCAGGGTGGCAAAGCAGCCGAAGCGCATGGCAGAGGACGGCCTGGCTAAAGCCTCAGACTGGCGGATAGGCAGGCCCACATATGGGCAAGATGGGCAGCACTGCATTTTACTAACGACAGGATAACAATAAAATAAAATGCAGAAAGATTGTTCCCCTTTACTCTTGTAGAGGTAATCCTTGGCTTACTTGTCAGCGTTCCAACTCACCAACTCCAAACCAATAAACTCTGAGACACACATTTCCTCTAAATTCCACTGTCACCCTTGGAAGCCCTATTAGCGCCGAACGCTTCTTACGCTGCCACCTTCTTGAGCCTGGGAAAGTGGAGGGGGGGGGGGATTTCTTGGGAGTGTATGTAGTTAGACACAACAGCATTCTTCTTCTAAATCAAGGTCGTGTTCTTTCTGCACCTGGGTGGGAGGACGTGTCAAGTTGGGATGGAGGGGGATTGGGGCATGTGATGCCATGACGGGTGCAGGGGGTGGATTTGTCATTTTTTACTTATTGCAGGGAAGCCGGAACTTTCAGGTTCAGGATGCCCCAGATGTGCCAGTTTACTGTCCAAATGAGACAGAACTTTGTCTCGGAGTTACTGGTTGGAGTGGAGGTTTTCTGGAACACTGACATCCATTTTATTAGAGTTGTCATATTGGTATACCTGGTAAAAACCTGAATGTGAGAGCTCCAGGATTTCCCTGCATAATTAAAAAAAATCCCTGCACCCACCAATCCATCACACGGCCCAACCAAATCTCCTTCCCCACTGGAGATATCCTTCCAGACACTTCTCTCCAAGTGCAGGGAAGCTTGTCCTTGACTCTCTGAGAAAGAATGTTATTGTGTCTAGTCTTCTACGCCACTATTAAATCCTCCCTCCCAGATTCCCAGGCACCGAATGTGGCAGCCTCAAAGCTTCCAAGTAAAAAAGTGGCCTCCAATGCTGACACTTACAGCCATTCATTTAGAGTGACCATGCTCTCTGAGATGGCTGGTTTTCTAGCCCAGGTTTCATGACCCAAGTAGGGAACATTTTCAGTGCTAGATGGGAGTGGGGTGTGCGGAGGAGGAGCGGGGAGGAAAAGAAAGAGGAGGAGGAGGACTGTGAAGTCCTTGATGCTCTCTGAGCTTGGCGCTTTTCTTGCAGATGTTTCATGACCCAACTAGGGAACATTTCCAGTGCTAGAAGGGAAGGGAGTCTGCTTTATACTGATGACGTTCCCTAGTTGGGTCATGAAAGGTCTGCAAGAAAACAGCGAAGCTCAGAGAGAGCACCCAGGACCCCACAGTCCGTCCGTCCTTCCTTCCTTCCTTCCTTCCTTCCTTCCTTCCTTCCTTCCTTCCTTCCTTCCTTTTCCTCCTCTCCCCTTCCTTCTAGCACTGATGATGTTCCCTAGTTGGGTCATGAAACGTCTGCAAGAAAAGTACCAAGCTCAGAGAGCATCAAGGATTTCACAGTCCTCCTCCTCCACCACCATCAACAAGTTCAGAGGGGACCAGGGACCCCTCAAAGAACTAATCCACAGGGCTTCTCCAGCTATATACAGGTAGTCCTCGACTTATGACCACAATTGAGCCCGATACTTCTGTTGCTAAGTGAAACGCCTGTGAGTCTGCCCCATTTTATGACTTTTCTTCTCCCAGTTGATAAGTGAATCACTGCTGTTAGTAAGTTGGCAACAAGGTTGTGAAGTGAATCTGGCTTCCCCATTGACTTGCCTTGTCAGAAGGTCGTAAAAGGGGATCCCATGACCCCAGGACACAGCAACGGTCATAAATATGAGTCAGTTGCCAAAGCGACTGAATGTTGAGCCCGTGGCCACGGAGATCAAATGTTGTAAGTGCGAAAAACATTCCTAAGTCACTCTTTTTAAAGTACCGTTGTAACTTTGAACGGTCACTAATTGTTGTAAGTTGTGGGCTGCCTGTGATATCACCAAAAAGAACCCAGTGGGTGGGGAGAAGTATCACCATCCAGGCCAATGGAGGGGGTTCCTTCACCTATACAGGCAAGTGCCACTGAGCCAGCTTGCTCGTGCTGCCGCTTCTATGCCAGCTGCAAGGACGGGCACCAAGCCGTAGAACAGGGTGAAAAGTTATCAGCATGCAGCCACGTCACGACTGGTGAAAACAAACGTTATCTCCCAGAACAGCTTTAAGCAAGAGCCAGTGCGACTGAGGCGGCTCTCGGCAGGGAGGGGCTGGTTTGGGCACCGACGTTCCTCCTTCTAAGACTAAGAAAGCTTCACTTCTGCCAAACTCGAAAAGCAGACAGAGTAATTTACGGATCAGCCTCTGGCCACCTGTAGAGGCTTCCGTGTCAGAAGGCAAGACCTCAAACCCAATTCCTGGACTTATCGGAATAGTTAGGAATTGTAAACTACCACCACGAATATCAGGACCAAGAAAGAAAATAACCGAAAACATTGATTTAATAGCTGCCAAACGCCAGTTCTTCCTTTTTTAAAAAAATAAAGCAGATAGCTTATTTCGGGGTGGGTGGGTAGTTTATTTGCAGTTGTTCAAATCATACTAATGAATAACGCCCTGCTAGTAATAGCAGCCCTCTTCTCTGACTGTTCTGACCCAAACCTTGTTCCAAGGAAACAAACACGAAACAGAGGTAACGGCACAACCTTTTCATGATTCTTTATGAATTCTGTTCCTTCCCGGTTAAAAGGCTCTTTCAAACTCATTGTCTCTAATAAGAACAAGCCTTGCCAAGGTCGTGCAAAGGCTGCCAACAACACGAGATAAAGTTGCCACGAAGTATCTCAAATACAAAGAGTCTCCAAACACCAAGCAAGAGAGTCCAAGCTTCCACAAAAGGCTTGAGTGCAAAAACTTCTTTGCTTCCTGCAAAGAACTCTGGTTTCTCAGCTGGCTTTTATCCCTTAAGGAGGGACCATCACCTTGCAGCCTTAATCCCAAGTCGCCCGTGCGTCATGGTTGTCCCAAAGGTGTTTTTTTTTCAAAAGGCAACTAGGCTTTGTTTTTTCCTTGAAGACGTTTCGCTTCTCATCCAAGAAGCTTTTGAAAAAAAAAAAAACATACACCCTTGGCATACATCTCTCTGACAATTCTTTGCTCCTTGGGTGGGCAGAACCACGCTGAATGTAGAGTGTCCCATCCATACCACAGGATCAGGAGATCAGAAAGACCTGTGGAGTCCTGGGTGCTCTCTTGAGTTGGTAGCAGACGTTCCATGAGCCAACTATTGTTCAAAGAAAGTTCAAAACATCCTCAAAGATCCATCTCATCCTGAGCACCTCCCCATTTTTGTGAACTATTACCATCGGGCAGACGATACAGGATAATAATAAAAACAAGGACAAACAGGCTGAAAAACAGCTTCTATCCCAGGGCTGTAGCTCTATTGAAGTCTACTGTATTGTGCAACATTAATGCGGTATCAGGGGTTTTCAATTCAATTGTATAGAACCCTGATGGCGAATCTATGCAGGCATGCCAGAGGTGGCACACAGAGTGCTCTCTGTGGGGACGCGAGCCATCGCCCCAGCTCAGCTCAGCCGCGCATGCATGCACCTCCTGCTAGCCAGCTGGTCTTCAGGTCTCTGCTGCGCATGCACGGGGGAGCAGGGCGCATGCCGGGAATCAGGGCACATGGGCAAGTGGGTCAGGGAGCATGTGTGGAGGGAGGGCGCACGCGTGGGGATGTGCGCATATTGTATTTGGGGAAAGCGCATGCGAACTCCGGGCATTCAGTGCTGAAAATGTTAACCATCAAGGATGTGTGGGTTTTTTTTTTTTAAATGTGTAATGTACACTCAAAATGGCATTTAATTTTGTTGTGTGAGGTACAATGACAATAAAGTAAACTATGCTGATGATGTGACCCAGCTGTGTCATGAAATGTCTGCAAGAAAAACCACCTGGCCTAATAAATCCATAAAAGAAATAAAACTGCGGAATCTCCAGGAAGGAAGAAGAAAAAAGCTTTTCCCTCAAGAGCTCTGCCAAGTTGCAACAGAGAGATGCCACCTCCCAGAGCCCAGGCACCAGACCCCTTCAATGTTCACAGGTGTACCTGCCCTTGATCATCACACCTGAGAGCAAAACCTGGATGTGTGTATATCTCCATATATCGTACTGGAGGCTCAGCAAGCACATTTCATAGCTCTTTTTGATCCATCTACATTTGTCCCTACTGTAACCCTGAGGACACAGATAAACCTCCAAGTGGCCTTAACAATCTTCTAAAAGGATGCAAACGATCAGCTGTCTGCAAGGAACATCAATCCTTCCACTGCCCCCCATCCAGCCAGAGCCGAAGAAGCTTCTTGGATGAGAAGCGAAACGTCTTCAGTGGAAAAACTAGAAAGTCCAGTTGCCTCTTGCAAAAAAGCAACCGTGACCAGCATAACTGAGAATCTCTTGCTGGTCTTGGCTGAACTGTGGCCATTTTCTTTTTGTAGCTTTTCCTCTAAGGAGGTTTCTCTTCTCACAGCTTCAGGGCTGACACCACCTGGAGCTAAAGGGACGGGAGGGGACGGGTGTGTGTGTGTGTTGTTATAGAAATAGCTGGGGTATTGCAGCCAAAATAAAATTCTTCGCCCTGGGAATCAAGAACGGTGGTGCAGGTGTTCAAAGGGTGGAGACTGAGGTCGCCTAGCAACTGGGCTGTATGCTGATTGGACCGTGTGACTGGAGATCCTGGGGGGGGGGGGAGTGACAAAGTTTTACTTTGGGTGAAAAACCTGCGGCAACTTAGAGCCGGTTTTCCACCAGGAATGTGCCAATTTGATATGTCCCAAATAAAATGTCCTTTGAGGAATACGCCTGCCTCGGAGTTCTTATTGAATGGGATGTATTGATTACTTGGGACCGTGGCATCCCTGGGGTCACGTGATCAAAATTCAGACACCTGGCAACCGACTCGTATTTATGACGTTCAGCGTCCCTCTTGTGACCTTCTGACCATCAAAGTTCATGGGGAAGCCGGATTCACTTAACAACCCTGTCGCTAATTGAAGCGATTTGCTTAGACTTAGAATAACTTGATTGTCACTTTGAATGTACACTAATCGAATGTACGCATACCTTAAAATGAAATTTCATTGCATAAATGGTCACCACCTCCAATATACACTACATAAACATGACTAAATACATACATAAATATATAATTGTGCATATAGCCACATATATTATGACACAGAGAAACAACACAGTCCTAGTTCGGATGCATGCATGTACATGGTGAGAGAAACGAATCTTGCGAGTTTAGCAGATGGATGGCATAGGGAACAAAGAACCTGGTTGTCCTGCTAGAAATAACAACTCAACAACTGGGCCAAGAAAGGTCATAAAATCGGGGCAAAATTCACTTAACAAAAGCAACAGAAATTTAGGGCTCAACTGTGGTCATAAGTGGAGGACTCCCTGTACAATTAACATTGTCTGGGGTTCAACGATGGGGTTGCAGGTGGCTCCAAGGCCTCGAAGTTAAACTTCTGTGAATTACTTGAGGGCAGGACAAGAAGGAGAGAAGCATCCTAGAACTAAGAAATTTCCTGACAGTGAGGACAATTAACCAGTGGAACTGCTTGCCACTAGAACTTTTGGATGCTCCTTCCCTGGAGGTTTTTAAGAAGAGATTAGACAAAGATAAGATAATATGTTATAACTGATTACAATAAAATGAATATTATGAATTAGGCTTTGTAAAAGTTGAGATTTGCTCGAAAAGAATGATGTGAATTTATAATTAAAGTCTAATAAGGAGTTAACAATGATGTAACATAACATGCATAGTTGATCTATAGAATATGAATTTTAATAACGCACTTAGAAGGGAAAGACTGTTGATATTGCGCACAAAAGATATGTACCAACCGACACATTGTACAATGGAAAGATGTTTTTACTTGATGTTTTATGTTTGTATTTGTTAATGTCTGTGTTAAAATAAACTTTTAATTAAAAAAGATTAGACAATCATTTGTCTGAAATGGTATAAGATCTCCTGCCTGACCAGGGGGCTGGACTAGAAGATCTCCGAGGTCCCTTCCAAACCTCTTATTCAAATTCTAATACTTGAATATTTCCCCATGACACATTTTCACAGCTACCCAACTAGGCACCCACTACAAATCTTAAGTGAAGGAGGTGAAGAAGCTTCTGGGATGAGAAGCGAAACGTCTGCAAGGGATGTGACAGCCCAACAAATCAGACAAGGGGCCACGTGACCACACATGGCCAGTGCTTGAAAACAGCATATCCACATAACGTGGCTTCCCAGGGTGTGACCTCCATTTGCAAACTTCTCGGCCTCCTTCCCACAAGCAAAGTCAGTGAGGGAAGCCAGATTTGCTTAGCGACCGCATGATTCACTCAACAACGGCAGCGTTTCACCAAACAGTCCCAGTCAAAAAAGATCGTCCAATCTAGTGTGGACTCACTTCACCGCCTTGCTTAGCAACATAAATTCTGGGTCTGGCTGCAGTCGTAAAACCGACTGCCCAGGTGGTCCTTGACTTACAACCACAACTGAGCCCAACCTTTTTTTGTGGCTCAGCAAGAGATTTGTGACGTTTGACCTGTTTTTACGACGTTTCTTGCCACGGTTAAGTGAATCATTGCAGTGCTTAAATTAGTAACACCGTCGTTAAGTGGATCTGGTCCCCCCCCCCATTAACTTGGTTGTCAGAAGGTTGCCAAAGGGGATCAGGTGACCCCAGGGATAATCAGATAATCAGTGTTGGAAGGGACCTTGTAGGTCATCTAGTCCAACCCCCACCCAAGCAGGAGACCCTACCCCATTTCTGACAGGTGGCAGTCCAGTCTCTTCTTGGAAGTCTCAAGGAGACATTGCAACCGACATAAAGGTGAGTCTCTGCCAAACATTTGAATATAAACCATGTGACTATGAGAATGGTCGTAAATGTGAAAAACAGTCATAAGTCACTTTTTTCAGGCCCTTGTAACTTTGAATGGTCACTAAACGAACCACTGAAAGTCGAGGATTCCCTGTACAGGATAAACTGGAGCCTGGAGAACTGAAGCAACCCAGGCGACCCAAATTTCCTGGTGGGTAAAGAGGACTCCTCGTCTTATGACCACAATGGAGCCCCAAATTTCCCGTGGCCAAGCGAGACCGTTGTTAAGCGAGTTCTGCGTTTTTTTTGCAACCTTTCTTGCTTGCCACAGTTGTTTACGTGAATCACTGCAGCTGTTCACCACACAGTTGTTAAGTGAGTCCCATTGACTTGCAAAAGATCACATGATACACACACACACACACACACACACACACACACAGAGCAACGGTCATAAATGTGAGTCCGTTGCCAAGCATCTGCATTTGGACTCCCCTGACGGTGGGGGTGGGGAGGGCGGGAAATGCTGCGGCGGTCGTAAGTGCGAGGTCTGGCCACGAGGCACCTTTCCCCTCCCATAACTTCGTTATAACTTCGGACAGGCCACTAAGCGAATCGTTAAAAGTCGAAGACTACCCGTATCCGACCCAGGCCCGGAGATGAAGCCCTTCAGACCCCCCACCCTCAAAACAATACGCCCTGTGGGCCTCTCCTCCCGCCCGCCACCCCTCCCCGCCCCCTCAAGGGCCAGAAGGCGCCCGGCTGCCCTCCACGCCGGGGGAGAGCCTGGCCGGGGATGATGGTCGGTCCCCGGCCGCTTTTTACGCGGCGCTTGCGGCTCGCTGGCCTCCCTCACCCTTGCGGAGCTCTCGGTGCCAGACGACGACGATGGGCCCGGCGTGCTTGCGGTGGTGGATGAGCCACAGGCTCAGCGTCTGCACGCTCTGCTGCGAGTTGCTCAGCTCCGACAGCTTCCGCTCCAGCGCCGACTCCGAGAACGACGACATGGCGGCGGGGATTTCGCCCGACCCGACCCGGCCTGGCCTGGCTGGACCGGGCCCCCGGCCTCAGGGGCGACCAACCGCCACAAAATGGCCGTCCGCCCTTTCACCCTGGCGCCGCCGAAGGTCAGAGGGCGGCATGCTACGGGTCGCCGGAAGGGTCAGCGGCGGCGAGAGAGAGGAGGGGCGAGTTGCCAAGTGACCACGGGGGAGCTTGAGAGCGCCGACGGTGACGCCTGCGCAGTCCGCTCCGGGAGAAAAAAAAAAAAAGGCCGCTGCGCCTGCGCGTTCCGCGCCGCGCGCTCGTGCCGGTTGCCGGGCGGAAGGCTCAGGGCATGCGCGGGCGGGCGTTCGCGCAGGCGCCTTGAGCGTCGGGCAAGGTAATGAGGGCGCGTTTTCCCCTCAGGCCGTCCGAGCGGGTTGTGGCCTTGTCGGGCAAGGGGTCCCGGGCGAAGGGCCTGGCGTGTCCGTTCTCCGCTGAGGGACCCTGCCTGGCCCGGGATGGGTGGAGAAGGCCCAGCCGGCGGAGGCCTTCCCTGTGGAGGAGCCCCAGCTGGTTTGGGGTCCGCCTTTCTGAGGGGATTCCCCGGCTCTGAGGCAAAGCCTGTGGGGAGGGGGCTCGTGGGGAGGGGGGCAGCCGCCTAACTACGGGCTACTTAAGGCTACTTCTTAAGTCAGGAGTTCGAATGCTGCTGCCCCAGGGACGGAAACCGGCCGGCCAGTCCCCCCCCCTCTTCCTCAGCCCACCTCACAGGGTGGTTGTTGAGAGGAAACGAGTAGTCCTCGACTTACGACCTAAGGTTGTCCTTACGACCATAGTGGAGCCCAAAATTTCCGTTGCTGATCAAAGCCAGCTGTTCAGTGACCATTTTGCCAGGGCCTCCAAGGGAATCCCTGCAGTCATGAAGTGAATCGCATGGTCGCTAAGCAAACCCGCCTTCTCGACTTTCCTTGTCAGAAGCCCGCTGGGAAATAGTTAACAGAAATGGTGATTCCGTAACCCTGGGGTGAAGGCGACCACCGTCATAAATACGAACCAGTTGCCAAGGTGTGAAACCTGAGTCCTGAGTCACTTTTTTCAGTGACATCGTGACTTGGGTCACTAAACGAATGATTGTAAGTCGGGGACTGCCTGAATGAGCGATGTTCACTGCTGTGAGATTTGTGAAAATAATGTAGGTGGGAATCTCCTGGAGCTGAGTCTGGACAGCCACCTTATCTGAAATGTTATAGGTTCCCCTGCTTGAGCAAGGGGCTGGACTAGAAGACCTCCAGGTTCCCTTCCAGCTTCTAGTCTACTCTTATTCTCTGTACTGTTCTATTTTTATTCTAATTCTATTTTATATTCTGCATTCTATTCTGTTATCTATTCTAAATTCTTTAGTCTTTTCTCGGTTCTAACTTTTTATGCTATTCTATTCTCTATTTTATTCTAAATTCTTTATTCTCTATTCTCCACTATTCTATTTTCTATTCTGTTCTAGTCTGCATTCTGTTGTGTCCTGTAATCTATTCTAAATTCTTCTATTCTCTATTTTCTATCCTATCCCATCCCTATCCCTATCCCAGGGATATTACTAACTAAATAAAAACATCCTTTTCTTTCGCTGGCAGGAGCATGGAGGTCAAGTGAGCCTGAGAATGGAGTAGCGGCAGCCGCGGCAGCCATGGCCATTTTCGACACCCCCCAGGAGGCCTTTGGGGCCCTCCGCCCCGCCTGCGTCCAGCTGACCAAGGCCCAGACAGTGGAGAACGTGGAGCGCCTCCACTCCCAGCTGGGGGTAGTCAGTGACTCGGCCCTGCAGGAGCTCCAGGAATACGTCCTTTTCCCTTTGAGATTCACCCTCAAGACCCCCGGGCCGAAGCGGGAGGGTGTGGTCCGGAGCGTGGTGCAGTGCATCGGCTTCGTGCTTTCGTCCACGTGCGTGAAGAAGGGGGATCTCCTCCTGGAGCTGTTCTCCGAACTCTGTGTCTGCCTGGCGTCCCCCTCCAACCCATCCCAGCTGGCCCTGTTGTCGGAGGAGCTGAAGCAAGACGTGGGCCAGGCTCTGCTCGCCTTGCTGCACTCCGCTTATGGAGACATCCTTCTGTCTCTCTACCAGCCCTCCAGCCTTCCCCAGCTGGGCTTTGCCGTGTCCCTCCTTTTGGCCCTTGCCGAACAGGAAAAAGCCCGGCAGGTTAAGATCACGGCCTTGCGGTGTCTGCAGGCTCTCCTCCTGCAGTGCGACTGCCCAGAGGATCACCAGTCCCTGGAGAAAGAGGAGAGGAGGCAATGTGGAGATCTCTTTGCCTCCTTCCTCCCTGGGATCTCCATCACCCTCTCCAAGATTATCGCAGCAGACACGAAGCAAGGTCATGCCGTCACGGTCTCGGCCATCCGGCTCTTCTCTAGGACCATCGGTCTGGTGATGGCCGATGAACAGCTAGCGGAGATCCCACCGGAGAGGAAGAAGCCAGCTTCTGAACAGAGCAAAATACAGCTACTGGTGGTCCACCGAGGCGCAGACTGGGCGAGAAACACCGCATCCAGACTCTCCGTCCTGATCGAGAAGGTGGTTACATCTGGGTCCGCTCATCCCCACTGGAAGGTGCGACGGGAGCTGGTGGAAATGGCCCGCCTCCTCCTGACCGCCTGTGGGCGCTCTTTGGTAGACTCGGCGGGGCAGTTGTTAAAAGCCTTGGTAGGCCTTGTCAATGACGAGAGCCCCGAGGTCCAGCGTCTGAGTGAGAGGGCGTTGAAGGATATGGCCGCGCAGGAGAGGGTAGCCGGGAACAGGCTCCTGGCCGACATCCTAGCTGAGGATCTGCACTCTCTGGCCACTGCCCTGCCCCGCTTAATGACCTCCCAGAACGACCAGGGCAAGATTGCCACTTTGAACCTGGTCCTCGGGTACCTGAAGCTCTTGGGCCCAAAGGTGAGTGTGGTTCTCCACTCTGCCTCCCACCTTCAGCGTCTCTCCAAGGCCCTGATGCAAGTCCTGGAGCTGGAGGCGAAGGATGTGAAGGTTGTGGAGGAGAACAGCTGCGCCCCGGGAGCGTTTCCTCAGCCCGCCCCGGGCCGCCTCCAGAGGAAGTACTTCCGCTTCTTCACAGATGACCGGATTTTCCCCCTCCTGCAGCAGATTTGCCGGGCTCTGGGCACTTACGGGAATCTCTACTTGCTTGTGGATCACTTCATGGACCTGTACAGGGAGTCCGCGGCGTACCGGAAGCAGGCCGCCATGGTTGTCAATGAACTGATTGCTGGAGCCGCAGGGCAGGAGGCGCAGAACGCTTTGCTGAGCTCAGAGGATCTCGTGGGGATCGTAACGTCCGTGCTAGAAGAATACGTGGACTCGGCAAACTGGCATTTGGTCACCCGCTTGGAGGTTCAGGAGTCCTGGGCTGAATCCGTGACCACAGATGCCAGGCCCCTGGCTCTTACGTATGGAGCACCTAACGGACCCCTGGTGTCCCCGGGTTCGAGCCCCACCCTCCGCTCTATGAACAGCAACGTTTGGCAGATCTGTATCCAACTGGAAGGGATCAGCGGCTTTGCCTCTGCCCTGGGGAAGGACTTCCACTTGCTCCTAATCTCTGCTCTGTACCCTGTGCTGGAGAAGGCTGGGGACGGCACGCTCCTGGTCAGCCAGGCTGCCAAGGGGACCCTGGCCAACATCTGCCAGGCCTGTGGCTACCTCTCCGTCCCTGAGCTCCTCAGGCAGAATGCCGACTACCTGGCAAATGGGGTCTCCTTGCACCTGAGGCACCCAGCCGATGAGCCCCACGCCTTGCAGGTCCTGGAGGCCATGCTCCGACACTCGGACGCCGGGGGGGCCTCCTTGGTGGAGGACCTGGTTGAAGACGTTTTGGCCAGGCTGGATCAGTGTCACAGTGAACGGGCGTCTTCGTTCCTCGGGGCGCTACGGACCCTGATGGCCTCACTAGGTAACTACAAATGAAAGGTTGGGAAAGGTTTTTTGAATGCCTCTGCTCCACAACTTGCTGGTTTTGCCCTTAAGATAAACTTGCGTTTCCAGTCCTAGTAGCATGTAGAGCCTTTAGACTTATATACCCCTTTACAGTGTTTTCCGTCCCTCTCTAAGCAGTTCACAGCCTATTTGCCTTGAGCCTGGTGAGATTCAAACTGCCAAATTGCAGGCAGTCAGCAGAAGTAGCCTGCCTGCATTCTAACCACTGTGCCACGGCGGCTATAGTAGTTGCCTCCAGATCTGTTGGACTTCGATTCCTATGTTCCCCAGCCAACATGGGTAATCCTCAACTTAATGGTTACTTAATGTTTAAAATTACGGCCAAATTTTTTAAAAATTACTTGCCCCCTTTCCTGAGAGTTTTGACTGCCGTACCACCTCCTTGGTCACGTGATTGCATTTTGGGCATTTGACAGTTAGCATTTGTGATTGATTGATTTATTGCGCCATTTTCCAGCAAAAATGCCCATTGAATAAGCTGGATTCGGAGTGACAACCATGTGCTTTGCTTAACAACTATGTGGTTCAGTTATTGACCATCATACAAATGGACGTACATTCAAGTCAGATCGCATGCTGGCTTGACTTATGACTGCAGCAATGTACAACCAAAGTTGCTGGCTCTATTTGGAGTCATAAGTTGAGGACTCCCCGTATGCTTTTTTGCTGCGCTGGAATCCACCACCTTCAGGGGAAGAGAACAGCAACAGCAAACTAAGGGAGCAATTAAGCCTGCTTTTACGTCTGATCGAGTTAAGAAGACACTAGACCAGGTTTGGAGAGAGAGTTTGGTGTAGCGCAGGGTTGTCCAACTTTGGGAAACTTTTAGACTTGTGGACTTCCAACTGCCAGAATTCCCCAGCCATGGGATTTGGGTGATTTATTGGTTGGAAGTTGCATAAAATGTGAATGTAGCAATTGTGTTTCGTTAACTTGGGTTAAAAACTGTGTGTGTTCACCTCTTAAGCATATTTATCTTAATTAATGAAACTCTGAATAGTGAACAGAGAGTGTTTCTTACCAGGTAGAGTTCAGGATGCTGGTTATCACCTGTAAAGCCCCACACGCCATAGGGCATAGACATCCTGTCTTCCAATTGAATCTACCTTTCTGGAATGTTTGGGCAGGGAGGGGGGCACTGGTTAAAGCCCCCTGATGTTGCCTTGTGAGAATGAGGAAGCGTGTCTTCTCTGTCATGCTTTCTGATACCACAAAATCCTCCTTTACCTGGGTGACGTCATCCACTGATTCAGGGTTCGGATCAACGGTGCGATGATACCCAGTTGTATCTTTCAACTCCAGGCCAGCCAAGCAAGGCTGGTGAGGTTCTGCCCCAGTGCCAGGGGCTTATGTGGGTTTGCATGGGGAGGACTCCTCTCTAACTCACTCCTACCCGGACTGGGTGACTGGGTGTTTGGACTGCCCAGATCTGAAGACATTCCACCTTTACCTTTAAATCAGATGGTGCTTCCCTGTTCCAAAGCAACACACAGTTTGTGCGTCTTCTGGACTCACAACTCCTGGTTCCCGGGCAGGTGACCGCTGTGGCCCGGAAGACCTTTCCACGGCTTCATCTGGCACACAAGTTGTGCCATTCCCAGATGAGGAAGTCATTTCAGACAGTCGCTTCGGAGGTGGTGGTGTTTTTCCTCCAAAAAGACAATTGGACTTCCCTAGTGTCTTCTTTGAAAAACATCTCACTTCTCATCCAAGAAGCTTCTTTAGAATTGGAGATGGATTAATAAGTTAAGGTGGGCAAGCAAATAACTTCTTCACAGTTCTGAAGAAACTATTTGGTGAGAAGCAAAATGTTTTCAAAGAAAAACACCGAGAAAGCTGAGTTGCCTTTGGGGGGGGGGGGTGCAGCTTGGATGATTGATTGAGAATCTCCATAGAACTTCTGACTCACCGTTGGACTCGCCTCCTGGGGGAAAAACACCTTTGGGACATCCATGGCCTGGATGACCAGAGAATCTCCATAGGCTCCAAGGTGCTGGTTGCTCCCTCGTAGCACGGGGCCTGCATAATTGAGGGACCACCACCTCCCACAGCATCTGCCTGGTCAACTTAATTTTGCAAGGCTGGTGCTCTCCTTCCTTCCTCCCTCCTGTTAAACAAAGCCACCTCTCTGTATCCCAGAAGTCCCCCTTCTCTAGCAGCCCCTGGCCCTCCGGAATGAGGTTCCCCGGAGATTCTCAACAGCCCCTACCTTACTGGTGTTCCAAAGGGCCCTGAACCCCTGGCTGTTTGCAAGGGTGATGGAAGCCGCCCTCGCTTCTTTTTCTTCGCTTCCATCTGGAATTGTTATCTTTCTCATCGTTGTTCTCTCTCTCTCTTTTTTTTTTTTTTGTGAGCAGTTTTCTTAAATGTTTTCACATTTTGCAAACTGCCCAGAGTCCCTGAGAGTCAGATGGCATATACAATTATTATTATCATCATCTTCACTAGACCAGAAAACGAGCAGCTGCTAAGTACAAGCTTCAAGCTATGTGTGTGCGTGCGCGCGCGAGAGAGAGAAGGCGGGCGGGGTGGGTGGGTGGGGAGCTATATATCAGTCTTACACCTTTTTATCCAACCTGACAGTCTTTATATTCAGAGTGCCGGTTGTTCCTTGGCAGAAAAAAGCTTGACATCCGTGTATTTTTATTTATTTAATGATCAAATTTTTAAGCGCACCACCTCACGTACATGAGTGGGCGGTTTTACAAATAAAAACAGAATAACAGAGTTGGAAGGCACCTCGGAGGTCTTCTAGTCCAGCCCCCTGCTCAAGCCGGAGACTTTATACGATTTCAGACAAATGGCCCTCCAATCTCTTCTTAAAAACCTCCAGAGATCAGCACCCACGACATCTGGAGTCAAGTCATTCCACTGGTTAATTGTTCTCACTGTCAGGAAATTTCTCCTTATTTCTAGGTTTGTTCTCCCATTTATTGGTTTTCATCTGTTGCTTCTTGTCTGGCCTTCAGACAATAGGTGGACCCCCTCCTCTTTGTGGCAGCCCCTGAATTATTGGATCCTAAATATTGGATAAGTCATATAAAAAGAAACACAGTTACAAAAGGCAGAAGGGGCCACCTTCAAGCCACCAACCTCCCCCAAGGCTGCCTGCCACTCTTGGACCCTATGCCAGCTGGCAGAGCCAAAAGTTGATGATCAGGAAGGGTGGGGCCTGCCTCCCCCTGGAGCAAGGTATTCCATCAGGGCAGAGGCAACGTTTGTTCTTCTCATGGAGCTGCCTCTGTTCTTCCCATTTGTATCTGTCCCTGGTGCTTGTAGCCCTCACCCCAGGGTGATGTTCCGAGTGCTTTTTATCACCAATTCATCTCTGAGCCAGGTTGGAGCTTTTGAAACAGGGAGCTAATTGAATTGAAAGAACTTCCTTCCATTAATGGCTTTACTTGCATAACCGCAGGGCGGGCGAAAGGCTTTCCTCAGCCTGCTTTCCCCAATAGGCTCTTTTCCCCAGGCTTAACTTGGGCTTAGATCCTTCCGTGCTCCGCCTTAAATTAGGCAGCAAGGGGTCTCCAGCGTTTTTGGTCTTCGGCAAGTTCTTCAGCATCCTCCCAGGTGATTCTCCACCATGTATTTTGAAAGCTTCCCCTTGGTCGTTTGGCACTGTGTGTGTGTGTGTCTGTCTGTCTGTCTGTCTGTCCCATTGCCAGCTTGGGGAATCAGTTGTTCTCCAGAAAATATGACCTGTAAGTTGGAATCTTCTGCATGAGACAGTTTGCAGGAAAAACTCTTTTGGATCACTTTTTCGTTAGTAATATGGTCGGAATAGCAAATCTTTAGGATTCGTCAAAGGCGTCTATGTCTCTTTTTTAATACTTGCTGATGGCTTCCACATCCCGCTGGCATAATTGGCTGTCAGGATCACTAGAGGTGAGCAAAGGGAGCTTTAACTTTCTCTGGATGGAAGCTAATCAGAAGAGAGAAGCAATCTGGAACTGAGAAATTTCCTGAAAGTGAGAACAATTAATCAGTGGAACGGGTCTCCTGAAGGCTTGCGGGTGCTCCGGAGGCTTTTAAGAGGAGATTGGACAACCGTTTGTCTGAAATGGTGGAGGGTTTCCTCCGTGAGCAGGCTGTGGGACTAGAAGACCTCTAAGGTCCCTTCCAACTCTGTTATTCTGATACAGAGGATGAGGACTAGAGTGTATTGGTCCAAAGGTTTTCCCCCAGATGTTGGTCTGAAATTCTCACCCATCCCGTCTTGGATCCGGGAGGCCCAACTGCTTTTTCCTCTGCTTGGCAGCTTCCTGGTTTGGGCCGGAGCAGGAAACCCAGCACAAGCCAGAAGGTGGTTCCTCCTGCCCGTGGGCACCAAGGCCGACCAACCTGCCCACTGCAGACGAAATGGAGGAGTTCTTCTCGGCATACGTGAAGCAGAAGTGGGTTGCAGAGGGGGATGTCGAGGAGGAGGAGGAGGAAGGTTGGTACAGCCATAAACGTCTTAGCCTGGGGTTGGGCAGGGGGGTGGGCAATGCCCACTCGTGGAGTGGCTGAATTAGTGCCTGGTCTCAGCACCCACAGCTGTTGGGCTGACTGTACAACGCCGGCAAAGCAAGTTTTCCTTCCGCGCGCCCACCCTCCACTGTGCCCACAGCTGTGGCCTCTTGCCTCCCCAGAGGATCCTGCAGTGCAGCCCCGAGCACCGGAAGAGCTTCCTGAGGTGGACAGGCCGTTGCCCTTGCAGGCCAAGATGGCGAAAGATGTCCTGGAGAGGGCCATCCACTTGCTGCCCAGCAAGAGCCTCGCAGTGCGACTGAAGGTATGTCATTGACGTGACCAGCTGTTCTCTGATGCTGCCAAGCCCTCAAGGGCCCTCACACACACGTGCACACACACACACACACACACACACACACGGGGCAGCCTGCCCTTGGCTTTGGCTAGTGCAGGGTGACCTCTTCCTACACCTACTCAGGTGTGTTAAATCCTGCTCCAAAGCCCAACCCAGGTTGTTAAGCAGGGAACCAGGTGTAGCTGGGTGTCAGTGAGGAGGCAGAATCCAGATCTCTCTTGATAAAACGTGTTTACCTGAACAAAGGTGGGTCCTCCATAACGGGTCACCAACCTTGTGGACCTCAGGGACCACCAAACTCATAATTTTAAATCCCAGGGACCACTAACCGCTTCTGTAGGTGTGGCCTAATTTGTGGGTGTGGCTTGGTCCTGTGACTGGATGGGCATGGCTTGTATGTAAATATTATATAAATATTGAATTGTTTTTATAAAAAAGCAACTTTTACCCAAAATCAGGCCAAGCAGGCAGGCAGATTGAGTTGCTCACAGAATCACAGATTCATTCAGAGATCTATCTATCTGCCATCGGTTACCTGAGTCTGTCATATAAAATTTGCTTGCCGTGAGTCTGCACTGAATAATAGAAACTTCAGTCCTAAGGGAGGTTCGTGTGTGCTTAAAAGCAGAGCCGAAGATCTAAAGACGAGCTAGAAAGCAAGAAATCCAACCATTTCCTGCTTCCTAGCTAATCTAAATCTCCCGGCACAGCAGAACAGATGATGGTCAGAAAAAGATAAAATAGCAACTTAGCAGACAAGTTTGCCGGGTAAGGATTTGAGTAGGTGGGGAGGGTTCCCGCAGGCCATGTTGGCGGCGCAGCCTTGTGTTTCTGCGCAGCCTGGATTAATTGCTTTGTGGGGGTGCTCTGGGGGTGAGATTTCTCTGCGGCCCACCGGTTGGTGACCGCTGCTCTATAAGGCTGAAAGGACCCCGAATGCAGTGTGAATCAAGAAGCCAGTGCACAACAGATGAAAAAATACTCATGTTCGCCTTCTGTGGTTTTGAACACATGTTTAACCCACAAGCTTGTGGTTTCCTATGGAACTTTCCACAACTCCATAGCCTGGACATTTCTTTCTTCATCTCAACCTATGTATCTTTTAACTGGCCATCGGAGTCATCAGAATCCTGGTCAACAAGAGTGGCAGGTCCTTGTCAGGCTGAGGAGAACCTGACTTTGGGAAGGAGAAGGCAGACTTGAGTAGGGCCCTTATCCCAAGCCTGGTCCATCTGTCCTCGGCATTGAGGCCCCTTATAGAGCTCCACTCATCTTTTCCTGCCCCAAAAGGTTCTCACTGAATTGGAGCTAGAGGAGGAGGAGGAGGAGGACAGTTGGCTGCCCCATGGCCTCCAACTAAGGCATAATGGCACTCTCCATCTTCCTTCTTGCTTGGTCTTGGCTTAAACCTCTTACTGTCCCAAAGGACCGAGCGCATTATAGATCGTGGTGCTCTCTGAACTTGGCGGTTTCCTTGCAGGTGTTTCATGACCCAGCTAGGTGACTTCGTCTGTGCTAGAATTGGGTTTGCAGAAAGGAAGAGGACGACGACTGGGGGAGTCCTTGGTGCTCCCCAAGCTTTGTTAATGCAAGCATCTCATGACCCAAGTAGGGAACATCATCCGTGCTAGAAGGGATGGGGTTTGTGCAGGGCAGAAGAGGAGGAGGACTTGGTGGGGGGGGGGGTCCTTGGCTCTCTCTGAACTTGGCTGTTTTGTTGCAGACGTTTCATGATCCAGCTAGGGAACACTATCCGTGCTAGAAGGGATAATAAACAGAGAGCAAACCCCCCTCCTTTCTAGCACTGATGATGTGGCCTAGTTGGGTCATGAAACGTCTGCAAGCAAACTAAGCTCAGAGGCCACTAAGGAGCCCACATTTCCACCCTGAGCCACAAATATTCTCTTCTATTCGTACCTTATGAATTGGAGACCCCTTGTCTCCCTTAATCCTGGCACATTCGTCTTCTGACTCTGAGGCATCTCCCGATAGGCCCTCGAGGTCCTCGAACTCGGCGTGATGGTCCTTGGTCCACACAAGAACGTGCTCCTTCCACTGGCGCATCGGGCGTGGCCTGCTCTGGTTTGCCGCTTGGTTAACGATGACCCCTTGGCTGTTCTCGGAGCCTTTAAGGTAAGGCGAATGGACGTGTCCCGTTATGACCTTGCAGGATCCAATCTGGGTCAGCCACCGGGACCAGAGGTTTAATCTTCCGAGCATTTGGACTCATGGTGGAGCCCATCCTCTCCCTCCCACTCCTCTCCTCGCTTCTTTCTCTCTCCTTTCTCTCTGGGAGGAAGGAGAAACAAGCACAGAGAACGGGGAGATGAATCACAGAACCCCAGGAAAGGTTTCCCAGTTCTCCAATTCAAGCTCAGTGTGTTGCATTAACCTTGTAAAGTTGCCTTCTTTAATTGTGGCACTTCTGGCTGTTAGGTAAATTTCCAAATATTTTACTTTCTTAACTACCTGCAGGTCTATTTTCTTTTGTCAGTTCATTTTTTCTGTTTATCTGTTTTAAGGTTTTTAGCCATGATTAGATAATACAGGTAGAAATTGGAAGAATATCATTACGTACAAGTAAAGAACGTTATTACTCTTATTATGTACTTGCAAATTGACTCGGGTGATGCACTGCTTATTAAGCACTTACATATGTTAAAGAAAAATATAAACGGAAACTAAAAAAAAGAAGAAGAAGAACCTCCCGGAAAAGAGCGCTCGCCTTCAGTTCAGCCCAGGCAGGGTCTCGTCTCTGGGGGTGAGTGACCAGCTGGAGGGCTTCTTGGCAGGTGCTGTGCACTCTCGGCGCCCACAGTGGGGATTTCCTCAGGAGCCGCTTCTCCAAAGATGTCTTGCCAAAGCTGGCGGCCTCCCTTGTCGCCCAGGCCCCCACCAGCGCCCAGGCCGGGCCCGTCTACAGCCACACCCTGGCCTTCAAGCTGCAGCTGGCCGTGCTCCAGGGCCTGGGGTCCCTCTGCCAGGCTCTGGATCTGGGTAAGTACCCGGAGTGCCCTGTGTAACCAGGGGTGAGATTCTCCTTTGTCCCGATGATCCAGCGGCTCCGAACTGGCTTGCGCCGATGGGCATGTGGGCCCTACTCTTCCCCGTGCTTTACGTCTTTGTGTGGGAGTGCAGATTTGCGCGGTTTGCTGCACCTCAGCCGTTTCCTTCAGCGGCAGTTGAAGGGTTCGTATTAGCTTTTTCAAACGTGGAGCACGCACTCCCCTCACTAAAATGGTTATACCAGTTGAATTGCAGCCCTGCACGCAACGCCCGGCAGGGACAGGTGGTCTGAACCATAAACACATGGTCAGGGTTCCAAGTCGTACGCCCCTAGCAAACAGAATTCTGGGGCAGGTAGATTCCCCAAAGAACAGTTTGATTGGACATCTCCTATCGGCACAGGTTGGGGAAAACGCACTCTGAATATTCCTGCAGTTTCACGCTAATTAAAAGTTTTTACCTCCCTTCCCAAACCGTCAGTCCCATGGTCCAATCAAGGCGCCCTCTGGTAGCCTAGCGACTTCACTCCTCTCTCTCGGCACCTGTGGGAATGTCCTTGGTTCCCAGCAGAAAGTGTGTGTGTGTGTTTATGTATTTATTTATTTAGGCTGCAAAACCCCAGCTATCTCTAATTCCCACCCACCCACCCCCAATCCCTCAGTTCCAGTCTGGCAACGCTGAAGCCTGAAAATGGCCCCGGCCAGGTCAGCCTCAGGGTTGACCTGTATTATGTGGAGGACCAATATGGATCCAGCTCTCTCTCTCTCTTCCTTTATCATATGTACATAGTGCCCCATCCCCGGGGAATTCAGCCCTGCTGGGAAAAGCCCCACAGGTACTCCTCCACTTACAACTGTCTGTTTAGTGACCGAAGTTACGATGGCACGGGAAAAATAAAAGTGGCTTGTGGCCGTTTTTCACATCTATCAACCGTAGCCGCATCCCCATGGTCATGTGATTTGGACCCTTGGAAACTGGCATGTACTTACGACGGTTGCAGCATCCCGGGGGAGCCACGGGATCCCCTATTGTGACCCCCTAACGAGCAAAGTCAGTGGGGGAGCCGGATTCACTTCACAAACAACTTCAGTCACTCACTTAACAATAACTCTGGCGACAGAGGTCCTAAAACGGAGCCAAACTTGCTTGACTGCGGTCTAGCTTCACAGAATGAACATTGGCCTCAACGGCCATCGTAAGTCGAGGACTAGCTGCAGTTGACTCTGAGGAGGGACCCTCCCCTGCATTTCTGTTGCTGGCCTGGCCTGGTCCCACTCAAGCAGGCTCTCTGGGGAGAGGGAGGGCGTGAGGGGCAGGGGCAGGAGGGGGGTGTGACTGAGCGCCCCCCCCCCTCTGAGCCACCCATCTTAACTGTTTTCTGCAGGTGAGAACGACCTGAATACGGTGGTGGAGGCCTGCCTGCCCTACCTCAGTGCCAGGCAGCCCGTGAGGCTGCAAGAAGCTGCTCGCAGGTAAGACAGGTGTGCCTTCAGGCTGCAGAGCCTCAGGGCTACCATAGGAACAGCTTCCCCAGGTGCCCTGAAGGCTAATTTTAAGAAGAGACTGGACTGCCCCCTGTCAGAAATGGTGTAGGGTCTCCCGCTTGGGCGGGGGGGGGGGTTGGACCAGATGACCTCTAAGGTCCCTTCCGATTCTGATTATCCGTTAAAGACCTAAAGCAGGGGGTCCCCCAAACTTGGCCCCTTTAAGACTTGTGGACTTCAGCTCCCAGAATTCCCCAGCCAGCATCATTCCAGCCTCTGGTGGCCTGGAGGTGGAGCTCTCGCCTCACAGTCAGGAGTTTGTGAGTTTGATCTCAGGTAGAGGCAGGTATTTCTCTCGCTGGGCCCACTGAGAAAATACCTGCTGGGTGACAGGGACATAATATAAATATCTGCTGGGCGACAGGAAGGGCATCCGGCCAGTAAAACACTCTGCGAGTTCCGCTCCAGTTTCCCAGACTCCACCCACGAGGGTTAATGGGGCTCGTTAAATGACGACGGTGATTCTGGTCGTAAGTCAAGGGCTACATGCCAGTTGCCAAGCGTCCGAATTTTGATGACACGACCACGAGGAGGCTGCGAGGGTCATTAAGTGTGGAAAGGGGTCACCTTGTCAGTAAATGAATGATTGCAAGTCGAGGGTTAACTGCTCGCTTGCTCCCCTATCCTTCCGCTGGAGACAGCCGTGCAGGTGACAGTCGCCCCGCCGTCCTGCTGAATCCCCTTAGAGACATCGGGGTGCAGCGCCGACTGAGCCCGCGGAAGCCCCCTTGCCTGTCCCCCGCTGCCCTCCCGGTTCAGCGGGGGTCTCCTCCGGCCTTGGCGGGCGCCAATGAGCCACAGCACCCGGGCTAAGCGGAGGCAAGCTGGAATCGGTCACGCCTAACCGAACCAAGGGAACGCCATCAGAAGCACACGCTGGGTTCACACACACACACACATACATTCACCCTCCCGGAATCTTTCGCCGTGGAAACGCAGGTTGCCTGGAAACTGCCAGAGTCGTCATTTTAAAAGGCGACAGAAAGCAGCCGAGCCTCGAAGTCCTTTTTTTTTTTTTAAAGCTTCGGAGGCTTCCAAGCCAATGGAAAGAGAGGTTGGTCTCTGAGCCCAGCAGGCCATCAGCCCCTCCTTGGTACGGCTTGAGTTTCACTCCTCTGGACCACCAGCCAGAGTGGGAGAGAGGCAGGATTGAGACCTCAAACAGCTGGTGGCAAGGCGAACGGAACGGTTTGCCTTCAGAAGTTGTGGGTTCTCCACCATTGTAGGTTTTTAGGAAGAAAAATCATTTGTCTGGAATGGTATAGGGCAGGGGTCCACAAACTTGGCAAATTTAAGACTTGTGGACTTCAATTCCCAGAATTCTCTAGCCAGCTGTGTCTTAAAGTGGCCAAGTTTGGGGGGCCCTTAATTTATAGTGACCATTCAAAGTTACAACGGAAGTGAAAAAAAGTGACATGACCATTTTTCACCCTTACGACCCTTGCAGTGTGCCCCTAGTCACGTTTATGATGGTTGCAGCGTCCTGGAGGAATTCTGGGAGTTGAAGTCCACAAGTCTTAAAGTTGCCAAATTTGGAGGCCTCTGGTATCCTGCGTGAGCAGGGCTTGGACTAGAGAACAGGGGTCTCCAACCTTGGCAACTTTAAGACTTGTGGACTTCAACTGAAAGCTGGCTGAGGAATTCTGGGAGTGAGAAGTCCACAAGTCTTCAAAAGTTGCCAAGGTTGGAGACCCCTGGATTAGAAGACCTCTAGGGTGCCTTCCAGCCCTGTTACTTGGTTCTGTTCTGTTCTCCAGAGCACCTGAGGGCAGGGCAGGTCAAGAAGCAGTGGGTGAAAGTTGGTTAGAGAGAGACCGGGTCTGGAAATAAGGAGGAGCTTCCTGATTGTTAACCAGTGGAACAGCTTGCCTCCAGAAGTTCTGGGTGCTCTATCACCTGAAGTTTTTAGGAAGAGATTGGACAGCCATTTGTCTGAAATGGTACAGTCTCCTCCTTGAGCAGGGGGGGTTGGACTAGATGACCTCCAAGGTCCCTTCCAACTCTGTCATTCTGTTAATCTACTTGGAGACCTGTGGAGTTCCAATTCCCAGAATTCCCCAGCCAGCCTAGGGCAAGTGTTTCTCAGCCTTGACAACTTGAAGACTTGGGGGCAATGCATCTTGCTTCTCTCCTTCCCCGGGTTCAAGGATGGCCCCCGCCTGCTTGCCGGAAGCACCCAGCGTCCCTCTGGACGGGATTTTTGTCAGGGGGAGGAGGAGGAGGAGGAGGAGGAAGAGGAGGAGGAGGCTACAGTGAAGGGGCTCACGAGAATCCATTGTTTGGTGTCCCTCTTGGAGTAAGTTTGGCACCTCCTCATAAATGCTACAGCAGCATTTTTGAACATCCTTCAAGAAGGATGGACTTCAACTCCCAGAATTCCCTAGGCAGCCTTGCAATTAAAAAAGGGGGGGAATAACTATTTTTTTTCCAACTTGGTACATAATTGTCCATGAATAAATCCTTACTGTTTGCCCCGAAGAAGATTCCTAAATATTTCACATTTTCCGCAGTAAAATCCATCTGTGCATAAATTGTTTTGCATTTTCTGCCCATATCAACCTCTTAGTTTTCTCTTCATTAATTTGATTGCCTACCATTGAAGTTTATTGTTGTATGTGTCCCATCAACGTTATTACAGAGGCTCTAGTAGCAATAGCAATATCACTTACATGCCACTTCGTAGTGCTTTACAGCCCTCTCAGAGCGGTTTACAGAGTCAGCATCTTGTCCTAAAACAATCTGGGTCCTCATTTTCACTGACCTGGGAAGGATAGAAGGCTGAGGCAACCTTGAGCCCGTCAGGATCAAACTCCTGACAGGGACCAGAATTTACCTGCAGTATTGCACCACCACGGCTCAGGAAAGGAGGAGGGAGGAAAACGTTGCAATCGAAATAACACTCCGTAGTGATTTACACCACTCTCCAAGCACTTTGCAGAGTCAGCATCTTACTCCCAAACAATCTGGCTTCTCATTTTTAACCGACCTCGGGATGATGAAAAGCTGAGTCGACCTTGAGCTGGTCAGGATCAAACTGCTGGCAGTGAGCAGAGTTTGCCTGCAGTGCTGCCTTCTAATCGCTGCACCGCCAGGGCTCAGTTAAGCTGTTGTTTGTCAGGATTCCAGCAATCGCCCTAATGGAATCATGATTCTCGAGCCAAACTTCAAAGGATTCTTTAGAGGCGACATCCTGGCCCTGCCCTGTATGAAGCCAACTCTGGCCTACATCATTTCCAGTCCCCTGTTTCCCCCCTCCCCCCCCAGGTGTCTCATAAACCAGGTTCTCCCATTGAGCACCTTCACGGGCTGGGTGTCATCAATCACATTCTCCAATGACATTCTGGGTGTCATCAATCATGTTCTCCAATGAAATATAATTGCGGGCAAAAGCTCTGGTAGTTTAGTTACAACCTTTTAAAGAGAAGAGTTGGAATGGACTTTTGCTTTCAAACTGCTGCACGGCTCTTCTAGGTTGCCTTCCTCATCCCCCCCCCCTTTTTTTTTTTACTTATGGCAACTACTAAAACAGGCCTAGGAATGTTTGATGACTTGACCTTGTTAGAATAACATCCTGGGCACCCCACTTCCCGCACCAGACCTTGATACCTGTCTGAAATGGTCACTTACTGTTCTTGGTAAGGCAAGATGGCAGGGACATTCCCTTACTGGGGTTTCTGGGGAGATGCAGCCATGCCAGGGTGGCAGAACCAGGCTGGCTGGCTGCATCCTCCGTACGAGACTGTCCCACGTGACGGAGTTAAGTCCTAAAGGCGAACGGGCGGGGCAGGGGGGATGGGCTGCAAGGGGAAGTGCCTTTTTTTGCAGAGAAAAATCAAACGCAGGAGCCAAATCACAGCTGAACTTCCTGGCTGGCATTTCTCAGGGGACCTCAAGATAATGGAGGCTCAGCTCATTTCATGCCCCTTCCGTTTTTTGTCGGCGTGGTTGGCAGACAAAAGTCAGCTGGCTCCAGTTAAATGGAACCATAACAGGGCATGTTTCAAGGGGAGGCTTTCTATCGGGGGCTACAGTACAGGTAATCCTTGACTTACAATAGTCCATTCAGCGACTGTTCGAAGTTACAAAGACACTGATCATTTTTCACATTTAACGACCACTGCAGCACCCCACCCCCCCGAATGGTCACGTGATCAAAATCCAGACCCTGGGCAACCGGCTCGTGTTTATGACAGTCGCAGCATCCCTGGGGGAATGTGGGGGGGCGTTGTCACATGAACCCCCTTTTGCGACCCTCTAACAAGCCAAGTCAATGGGGGGAAGCTGGATTCGCTTAACGACCGGGCTTATTAACCGGTGCAGGGATTCAGTTCACGGCCACGGGAAGAGAGCTGGTAAAATGGGCAAAGCTCGCTGGACAACTCGCTTAGCGGCAGAGAGGTTGGGCTGTGTGGTGGCCATAAGGGGAGGATTGCCCGTCCGCAGAAGAGCCCCGGTAGAACCGAGCCCGATGGGAGAGCTGGAGGGGTCGCGTTGGGCTCTGTGTGGCCAGACTGTAAAGCGGCCCCTCCGGATTTACCACCACCCACCACCCCCCTGGCAGCCACATTGATCGGGCTGTAGCAGCCTGACAGGGAAAGATCTTCCGGGCTGCCCGCTTGTCCAATCGATTTAACAAAAGGAAAGAAATCCGCCTGGCAGGGACCACCAGCAGCAGCGGCCCCAGTTGAAAACAGGCCTCTTAGGAGAGAGGGGGGGGGGGGGAGGAAGGGGTTGGATGGATGGATGAGGTGCCATCGAGTGGTTTTTGACACCCGGTGACCCCGTAAAAGTGAATTTTCTCTCCCACAATCTGCCCTTCGCTGGGTTTCTCTCCCCCCCCCCCCAAGATCTTCCGTCCCTGTTGGAGGTTGAGGGCAGCCCCCCTAGAGAGAAAAGTCAGAGCGGGGAAGCTCGGCTCCTTTTGCCATGGCAGACCCTGGGCGGTGGCGTCCATTTGGGTAAACCGGCCCTCCCGTAAAGGAAAAGGTCCAGGTGGCAGTTTTCGTGGTTTGAGAATGCTTCCCTGCCAGGGCAGCGGGGAGAGAATAGGGGAGGGAGGGAGGGAGGGGAGGAAGGAGAGAGATCAGGAAGGAAGGAAGGAAAGAGGGATGGAAGGAAGGAGGGAGGAGATCTGAGGAAGGAAGGAAGGAGAGAGAGATCAGGAAGAAAGGAAGGAGACAGATCAGGAAGGAAGGAAAGAAGGAAGGAAGGAGGGAGGAGATCTGAGGAAGGAAGGAAAAGGGAGGGAGGAGAGATCTGAGGAAGGACCAAGGAAAGAGGGATGGAAGGAAGGAAAGAGGAAGGAAAAGAGGGAGGAGAGATCTGAGGAAGGAAGGAAAAGGGAGGGAGGAGAGATCGGAGGAAGGAGGAAGGAAAGAGGGATAGAAGGAAAAGGGAGGGAGGAGAGATCGGAGGAAGGAGGAAGGAAAGAGGAATGGAAGGAAAAGGGAGGGATCTGAGGAAGGAGGAAGGAAAGAGGGAGGGAAGGAAGAAAAGAGGGATGGAAGGAAAAGGGAGGGAGCAGAGATCTGAGGAAGGAAGAAGGAAGGAACAGAGGAAGGAAAAAAGGGAGGAGAGGGAAGGAGAAAGGAAGATGGGAATCAAAAGGGAGGAAGAGAGGGAAGGAGAAAGGAGCGAAGTGACAGGAAGGAAGATGGGGGGGCAGGGGGGGGGAATTCTCTGCCTCTAAGCGCTGGGCACTCTTAACGGTGCCTTTTAGTGACTTGGCCTTGTTTCTCTTCTGCTGTGGCCTTAACCAACTGCTAGATTGATGGACCTTGGAGGGCTTTAACTGTCTCCCTTCGTCCTTCCTTGATTTACAGGGATGTCGCTTCCTCTGCCTGCCCTCTCATTCGTGGCAGCTTAGGATTCCTTTCCAGCTCCTTTTCACTTCGGAAAGAGGGGGAGAGGGAGAGGGAGGAATGGCCCTTGCCCGAAGTCCAGCTGTGGGAACCTTGCCTGGGCTTTTAGTGGGGGTCATCCGGCTGGAGCGGGCGCCGAAGGAGCGGAAAGCGCCCTAAAATCAGCTCCTGGGGAACAGCACTGAGAAGGGTGGGGTTTCAGACCCCGAGGGGAGAAGATTCAGGAGAAAAGTGATAGCGCTCAGAATCAGAATAGAGCTGCTAGGGACCTTGGAGGTCTTCTAGTCCAGCCCCCTGCTCAAGCAGGAGGTTCTTTTTTTTTCTTTTTTTTCTTTTATTGGTAATTTTTATTTTATTTTATTGAAGGTACAGACAATTCATCTTCCATTTAACGGTGTGTCATCTGGGTACAAGTATCTTGCGCAGTAACAATTAAAATTTACATCCACGTTCATTACTTTGGTATTCTCTGTTCTTTGTCTTATTCTTATCTGATCAATATACATAAGATCTCTGTTATTATAACCTCTTCTCAGCACGTTTAATTCTGTAAAGCTGTCTTCTATATTTCACTAATCTATTAGCTATTTCTAGCTTTCATATTTTTTCCTCTAGACATTAATGAAATAGTTCCCATATCTTATAAGATTCAGTTTGCACCTTCTCTTTAATTGCAAGCCTTAATCTATTCAGTCCTGCACATTCTCATATTTTCCTAATCCCATTTTCATCAGTAGGAATCTCTTCGCTTTTCTAATTTTGAGCAAATACAATTCTAGCTGCAGTCGATACACGAACAATCAAATATATTTCCTCAAGCAGGTGATCCTATACCATTTCAGGCAAGTGGCTGTTTAGTCTCTTTAAATAAAATCTCCGGGGTTGGAGCACCCACAACCTTTGGAAACACGTTGTTCCACTGGGGAATTGTGCTCACTCCTAGGACAATTCACCAATGGAACCGCTGGCCTTCAGAAGCCTTTAAATGATGGAGCCGTGGAGAGAGAGCGCACTTCTCTCTCGGCTTCAGACTGGGACTGGCGAGTTCTCAGCGAAGCAGATTTGATCCAGGAGGTTAGGTGAAGCAGATCCGGAAATGGTCTGCTCTCCCTCCTGTGCGGGAGGTGTTGAACGGAGGCCGGAGGGCCACTTGGTCCTTCAAGCAAGGACGATCCTGGACTCCCCTTGGTTGAGAAAGGTACAGTGGACTGAAGGCCAAGCGGACTACAGAAAAGCAAAGCCAGAACTGTCGTTCCTGCACCAAATCGCTAAGTATCACTTCCTCCCTCCCGGGCTCTTCCCATTGCTTGTCTGCCCCTCCCAAGACCCAGTTTCAAAGAAGGTGGTTTTGAGAACAGTCGCTTTGAGCGTAGACTGTCTCGCAGCGTCTTCCTTCTCCCGGGGAAACGACCTTGAAGTACCAGTCCCTGAGAAGCCTGTTTCTTTCCATCCATTTCCCCCACCCCAGCGTCCACCCTTCCTTCGGCTGCTCTGCTCCGTGGCTACCCCCAAAAATAATCTTCCGGATCAGGGAGAGAAAAGTCAAAGAGGGGAAGAATTGAAGCTAAAAATCAACATTCCTTAAACGACCCAATCTCGTTTGTACACACCCTTGAGTGGGTGAATGGAGACGCCATTTTGGAGGTTCACATCAGACGTGGACCCCTGAGCTTAATGACGCACGTTGGGTTTACACAAGATAGCGGAGCTACACAATCAAGCTTGGCATGTTTCGAGAATAAATATTTATTTCGCATATGGCATCTAACTGAGGTCATGCAATCACTGATCATACAAATATCAGTTTAAATAAAGCATCAGCTATTGTGTATATATATATATATATATATGTATGTATGTATGTATGTATGTAGATAATATCCCCCTGAAAATAAGGCCCTGTCTTAATATATATTTTTTGCCACCAAAAAAGAAAAGCACCAGGTCTTGTTTTCGGGGGATGTCATCCACTGACTAACCTCTCTTGCGGGCATCGCCCCCCGGCCTCCTTTTCGCTGCCGGAGGCCTGCGGGAGCTGCTGCTTCTGCAGCCAGCAAGGCTTTCCCGAAGGCCTCTGCAGCCGATATCAGAGCTCAGGATCGATCCAGAGCTTTGTTCTCCGCTCCAGAGGCCCTCAGGGAAGCCTGGCCAGCCTTGCCGGCTGCAGAAGAAATGGGCCATCCAGGCAGGGGTCGGGGGTGAGCGCGAGGCCTGGCTACGATTGTCTAAAGGTAAGTAGTAGGGCAGCTCCACTCCTCCCTCCATCCCCACCCTAGCTTAATGTTTACCCACTCTAGGGAGGGTGGGGATCTTAAGGCTTTATTTTGGGGATAGGGCTTATATTGGGCAAATGTAAAAACAAAAAATCGAGTTTTAGGTAGGACTTAACTGTCGGGGTAGGTGGTATTTTGGGGGAAACGATAATATAGAGGGTAAAATATTAAATGAAGATAAAACTGAGTCGAAGGCCCAGAAAGGGGTTCCCCCATGTGTTAGACCTGGGCCCTGGCCTCACTTGCCATCCCCAACCCTCGGCCTGCATCTCTCCTCTCCTCCTCCTCTTGCAGTGTTTTCCTTCGCCTGATGGAGGTCGATCCGGATGCCGTGTGGCTCTTCCTCTGCAGCGTCTGGTGCCCCAGAAACCCGGAGCCCCCCCACCCCAGCCTACACCCCGTGAAGCTAGCAGGGGGCGAGAAGACACGGAACGAGTTCACGGACAACGTGCAGAGCCTGTTGGACCAGCTGGGCAGTTGAGGGCGAGGGAGGAGCACCCGGGCACAGCAGGCGCCCCGTGGAGGTAGGAGGCTCGGCCAGGGCCCCTCTGGGTAGAAGGGGAAGGGAAGCGGGGCTGCCACGTGGACTGGCAAAGGAGGGCTGGAGAAGATCCCCACGCCTGGAGGTTGTCTGGAACGCCGGCACAGTCGTGCCTGAAGGAGGTGGGGAACTACTACTTGCTGTGCACCTGTGAGCAATTGAGGAGGAGACTGGTTTGTAGGTCTGGGTTGAAATGAGGGCTCCTTGGTGCTCTCTGAGCTTGGTGGGGGTTTATTTTTTGTTTCACAGGACAGAGGCCACCACAGAGAAGGGCAGTTTCCAGCCTTCTGAACGTCCGCAGGTCCAGCCAAAACTGCCCTGGAGCAAAGACACTTTGGGGCACCTAGAACCCGAACGATGAGGGGTGCCGGCAGGCGGTACCCGGAACTGATCTGTCCACCAGTTGTCGGGATTTTTGCCCTTTTGTGGCGGGGGGGCTGCACGATGCTCCGGTCTCACAACAAGCCACAAAACAGGGACCTGGTGCTAATCCCGGCAGGGCCCAGGATGGGGACCGGATTCCCGGTTTGCCGTGTGGATTAAGATACAGAAAGCCCCAAATTCCCTGCCCTCCTTTTGACCCAGTGCCAGGGTTTTTTGGGGTGGGGGGGAGCGAGGAGACGGGGCACCTCAGAAGCTCACCCCGCCCCACGGGTGTCCTCCGAAAGTTTGCAGCAGCAGCAGCAGCCGCAGCAGCAGCATTGCCCGTTGCAGAGAGAGGGTGGACTTAATATGCAGAGCACCAGCCGGGAATTAAGCAGGCAGCGTGCAAATGCCATTTGCCTCCTCTGACCATTATGGGACTTCAGACAAAAGCAATTTACTCTGCCTGTAATAAAGCCGAGATGATAACGAAGCTCTTGAGCCTCGCCTCTGCCCACACACACACACACACGCAAACGTACACACACACACACACACACACACACACACACACACACACACACACCACTGCCTTGGTCTCCACATAAGCCCTGCCTGCAGCTTCCCAGGGAGGCCTCTGTCTTTAGCCAGGACTGGTGGGGTGGGGGGGTGGAATCGGTCCCCTTGTGGGTCAGGCCCCTCTTGTGCTAATTTCAGGAAACACTATCCGTTATTTTCATTTCTACAATTCACGGCAATTCTAGATCATAAAGAAAAAAAGCCAGTGTAGAAATAAAAATAATTTTTAAAAAATCCTAAAATAAAAATAAAACCATAACCTCACCACCCGAGTGTGTGTGTGTGTGTGTGCAGGAGGGCTAGTCCATCCCAGACAGCTGGCCTTCCCGTTTGGGGAGCCCCGGCAGGTGGGGGCCGGTCCTGGGGCTGCTGAATCCCCCCTCTGTAGCAGCCCCTCTGGCAGCCGGTGGATTTCCGGGGGCAACCCCTTTACCTGCAGGGGCCTGGGGTCTTTTTGTACCCCTGAAAGGTCAGTGCCAAGGTTTTCCAATAAGAAGAGAGTTGGGGACACACACACACACACACGGACACACAAAGACACACACCAAGACACAGGCACCCCTAGCTGCCCCCTGGGCCAGGGCTCCTGGTTAGTCTCCATGGGAATGAATGGGAAATCTTGAATTAGCTCCTCTTTTAATAAACCACACACACACACACACACACACACACACACACACACACGAAATAACGGTAGTCCTCGACTTAACGCCCACAGTCGAGCCCAGATTTTATGTTTCTAAGCGAGACACTCGTTAAGTGAGTTTTTCCCCCCCGTTTTTCTTGCCACCGTTGCTAAGCGAATCACTGCAGCTGTTCAGCTGGTCCCACAGTTGTTAAGCAAATCCGGCTCCGAAGGTTGCAAAAGGGGATCGTGTGAAAAAAAAACAAAAAACAACCCAGGACACTGCGACCGTCATAAATACGAAGCAGTTGCCAAGCCTCTGAACTTGGATCATGTGAGGATACTGCAACGGGCGTTAAGTGTGAGAAACGGCTGCGAGTCCCCCTTTTTTCTTTTCATTGCTGTTGTAACTTTGGTCACTAAACGAACTGCTGAAAGCCGAGGACTACCTGTATGGACGGGGGGGGGCTGAGCACCTTTGAGTCCCGGCCCCCTTTTGGAAAAGCAGAACTGGGGGTTGGGGGCAATGGCAGCCCCTCAACAAAACGCAGTTCGCTTGCATTTCCTCCCACGGCTCCTCCATGAAGGAAGAAGGGAGGGGATAGAAGAGGGGGTGGGGGGTGGGACCCCCATCTCCTCCCCCATCTCCTCCCCCATCTCCTCCCCCTGGCCCTTGGACAACTGGCCAGCCCCCTCCCCTTCTTTGACCACCGAAGATAAACACCTGGCAGTGTGTGTGTGCGTGTGTCCCCGTTCTCCCCCCGTGGTGGGTCTGTCAGTGGAGAGACACAGAAATGATCGGGGGCTCTCAGATTCTGGCTGAGCAGGAGCCCCCCTCCCTCCCCTCCCCAACCTGGAGCTGCCTCCCTGGTGGTGGTGGTGCGTATTTCATTTGTGACAAGGCAATCGGGCTACTTACAGGTTCTGCCCCATTTAACCTTGTATCCCGTTGCATGCTCGCTTGGGCGGGGGGGAAGAGGGGGCCTCGGGGAGACGTGGTGCCGGGTGCAATTTGCCTGCGTCTCTTCGGAGCAGCCACGGAGGTGCGGAGCCTGGCGAGGCGCCCCCACCCCACCCCCACCCCCAAAACCTCCTTCCTCTCCTGTCTGGCTTGTCGGCCTCCCAGGTTGGACCCATTCTAGAGTGGGGAGGAGGGAAGGCCCCGGGCGCTCCTGGACGGGTTCTGGTGGAAAGGACCCCCACCCACACACCCCCACCCGATGAGGCCCCTCGCGTCCTGCTTCTCCCTGGGCGAAGGCAGAGGGGGGCGGGTGTCCCACAACCAAAGTAGCCCATCTCTCGTGGGTTCGAAAGCAGGGTTCGAGTGGGGTGTGAAAGCAGGAGCCCCCTCCCCGGCTGGATTCCCTGGGAATGGGTCTCTTTTGGAGCCTTCCAAGGGGCGGAGCCGGAACTCAGGTGGGCCTGAGCTCCATGGGGGTCAAGCGACTCAGAACCTTGGCCAGTGAACTCCTCCCTCCTTTCTCCCTCCTTTCTCCCTCTCCCCTTCTTTTTCTCCCTTCCCTTCGGTTCCCTTTCCCTTTATCCTCTGTTCCCTTCTCCTCTCATCCTCCCCTCCCCTTTCCCTTTCCTTCCTTTCACTTCCCCTCCCCTTCCCATCATCTATTCTCTTCTCAATCCTTCCCCCTTCCCCTCTTCATCTATTTCCTTCCTTTCCTTCCCTTCTTCATCGATTCTGTTCTCATCCTCCCTCCCTTTTCCCTTTCCTTCCTTTCACTTCCCCTCCCCTTCCCATCATCTATTCTCTTCTCAATCCTTCCCCCTTCCCCTCTTCATCTATTTCCTTCCTTTCCCTTCCCTTCTTCATCGATTCTGTTCTCTTCTCATCCTCCCCTCCCCTTTCCCTTTCCTTCCTTTCCCTTCCCCTCCCCTTCGCTTCCCTTCTTCATCTATTCTCTTCTCAATCCTTCCCCCTTCCCCTCTTCATCTATTTCCTTCCTTTCCATTCATCTATTCCCTTCCCTTTATCTAGTCCCTTCCCCACCCCTCCCCTCCCTTCCCTCCTTCGTCTCTTCCCTTCCCTTTTTTCTCTTCCCTTCCCCTCCCTTCCCTTCCCCAAGTGGTTCCTGTCTGTCAGCCTCCCTGGCAGAGTTCCATGTTGGTGGCCAACAAGGCATCTGGATTTGCTCCGCCAGCACCTGGCAGGCAGGGTCCCCCCCTCCCCTCCCCTCCCCACCACCTACTGCAATATGCCAGCGTGTTCGGTGCCCAGGCACAGGGAATCCGGCGGGGGGGGGGGACGGGGGGGGCTTATTGCTCTTGGCACCAGCTGATCCTTCCCCAGGGCCGTTCAGATGCCCATCCGAGCTCCAGTCCTTGAGTGGATTTAGTAAAGCAGATTTTTTTTCTGTATCGGCTCTCATTACCTGCCGGTGATTTTGGAGCTGTAGCGACGGGCGCTGAGCCAGCTAAGCCCAGATTCCATTGTAGCTTAGTAGGTGAGCTGTGAATTGTGTCCTCATTAGCCCAGGAAAGCAGCTTTTTAGTCCCCCCGGAGCGATTAGCTGCTGCCGAAATGAATTCTCTCACTGCTCTGATGGTGGGCAGGAGTCGTAGACGCCCAGCTCCGGGGCATCTGCCGGCTTCCGATTATTCTGTCTGGCCTGGCTGGTCTCAGACAGAGACGTGGGAACGGAATGGATCGACGCCTGGGAGAGTCCGGGAGAAGTTCCCCCGTCACTAAGCTGAGCCATGGAATTGAGAAAACAGCCCTCAGACGTAGAGACTGCTTCCCCGTGCTCTACAGCCCTCTCTGAGCGGTTTACAGCCTATTTGCCCCCAACAACCTGGCTCCTCGTTTTACCCACCTCAGAAGGACGGAAGTCTGAGTCGATCTTTAGAAGGGAGGGAGGGAGGGAGGTTGGTTTGAATGTAGAAAGAAGGAAAATACGAGGGAGGGAGGGAGGGAGGAATAGCACGTAGACTTATATACCACTTCACAGCCCTCTCTAAACCGTTTCCAGAGTCAGCCTCTTGCCCACCCAACAATCTGGCTCCTCATTGGACTGACCTCAGAAAGACAGAAGTCTGAGTCAACCTGGAGCCAGTCAGGATCGAACTGCTGGCAGTCGGCAGAATTAGCCTGCAATACTGCATTCTAACCACTGGGAAAAAAGGAAGGATGGTTTTAATGTAGAAAGAAGGAAAATACTGGGAAGGAAAGAAGGAAAATAGCAATAGGGCTTCAATTTCTGTACCGCTTCACGGTGCTTTCCAGCTCTCTCGCTTGCTCTCTAAGCAGTTTCCAGAATCAGCCTCTTGCCCCCAACAATCTGGGTCCTCATTTTACCGACCCTAGAAGGACGGAAGGCTGAGTCGATCTTGAGCCATCGAGAATCGAGCTGCTGGCAGTCAGCAGGGTCAGCCTGCGATACTGCGTTCCACCCACTTCACCACCACGGCTCTTAAAAGGGTCTCTAAAGAAAACAGCACCCCCATCTCCTCCGCAGGGCTGTTGTGTAAACTACAATACTTGGTGGAGTCTGAGTAAGCGGCCGGAGGAACCTTCTGCCGTGAGATCGGGGTTTCGGTTGAAGGTGTGGCGTTTGGGGGAAGAGTGTGTAGTGCGAGCTCTGCCACTGGGGATTGGGACCTGTGCCCGGCCCGGCCTGGCCTGGACAACCTCTGCGTAAAGGACTGTGCAGATGACTTGGGGGAAGAGGAAGAGAGACGCTGCTTAGGAAGAAGAGGAGGAGGAACCTTCTACTGCTTAACGGCCAGAGGATAAAATCGAGAAGGAATGGAGAACTTGGAGTTGAGAGAGAGAGAGAGAGAGAGAGGAATCTGCCTAGAATCCCTACATAGCTGCAAGCGGTGGTTGGAAACTAACCCTGAAATTAAGCAACCTGGAGTGAAGAAGTAACTTCCTAACAGTGAGGACAGTTAACCAGTGGAACAGCTGGCCACCAGAAATTGTAGGTGCTTCATCACCGGAAGTTTTTAAGAAGAGACTAGACAGTTATCTGAAGTACTACAGGTTCTCCTGTTTGAGCAGGCGGCTGGACTAGAAGACCTCCAAAGGTTCCTTCCAGCTCCTTCTGTTCTAAATCCCCTTTTGAATTCCATTGACCTCCGTCTCACACCCAAGTCCTGCTGATCTTAGCCTGAGGAATAAATCAGTTTAATTGGAACTTCGCATGTTGTTTCTGGTCTTTGGCCCTTAACTGGGATCCCCCCTTGATGGATCAAGCAGTTACAAGCGACAGCGGCCAGTTAATCCTTCTCAGAGCTACAAGACGGATGCCAGGCCTCCCAGGCAGGAAACGGGACCTGCACGAAGAAGCTAATTCTCCTTTTTGTGAGGCTGCATTGACGGGATCTGGCCGTTCTGGAAGCACAAACCTCCCCCCTGCCCCTCGTTACAGTCTGAGACATTAGGCGGGGTCCTTCCCGGGGGGGTCTTCCTCCACCCGTGACGTGGCTGCGGGCTACGCCCTCTCTGGTTTGACCCTTGCTTAGGCAGCTTCTCTTTCCTGAGGGTCATCTACACCGTCCACCGTACTCTTGTCGTGTGTAGGGGTATGTGGAACAATTCCTCTTTTGGACAAAAAAGGGAGCTGTAACAGAACGCCGGAGTTGGAAGGGGCCTTGGAGGTCTTCTAGTCCAGCCCTCTGCCATTCTGGATAAACGAGCATGCAATTTCTTCTTTAAAACCCCCAGCGATGGAACACCCACAACTTCTGAAGGCAACTTGCGTCCTACTTGGCCAATAAAGAATTCTATTCTATTCTACGCTAGGCTAGGCTATTTCTATTCTATTCCATTCCATATTTTCTATGCTATGCTATGCTATGCTGTGCTATTCTATATCCTATGTTGTATTCTATTCTATTCCATATTTTCCCTTCCCTTCCATTTCATTCCATATTTTCTATTCTATTCTGTAATTCTATTCAATTCCCTATATTCTACATTCTATTCTATTCCACCCAGTATTTTCTATTATATTCTATTCCTATTATCTATTCTATTCTATTCTATTCCATATTTTCCTTTCCCTTCCATTTCATTCCATATTTTCTATTCTATTCTGCATTCTATTCTATTTCTATATTCTATTCTATTCTATTCTATTCTATTCTATTCTATTCTCTATATTCTATTTTCTATTCTATTCTGTTCTATCCTATATTCTATGTTGTATTCTATTCCATATTTTCCCTTCCATTCTATTCTATTCTATTCTATTCTATTCTATTCTATTCTATTCTATTCTATTCTATTCTATTCTACTCTACTCTGTCCGCTGCCTGGAAGGTGGGGAGGGGGGTGCTGGCAAACAAGGGGGGATATTTATTAATAAAAGATGCCCAGGGAGAGGAGGAGCTGGATTTAAAGGGGTCTCAATCGTCAGGGCCCAAAGTGCCAGTCCTGCACCCAAAAGAGTCCAGGGTGGGTTGACGCAGGCATTGTTCTGCACCATTATTATTTTCACGGGATGCCAGTAGGACCCTCACAATGCCCGCCTCCCCCTCCCCAAGGATCCCTCTGCTGTCTTCTTTCTGTGGCATGGAACTACATCATTTGAAGTGACCAAACACCCCAGGTGATGGTGTTGTTTGCCAGTGGCCAGCGGAGCTGGCGGCAGACTCGGACAGCGAGGAGATTGCGACGGAACATGGCCCAGTCTGGGGAAGGCTCTGGCGAGGAGCTCTGCCTCAGAGGCAGAGATGGGGCCAGGGCTGCCCGACAGTTATCAGCTGCCTTCGGAGTCGGAGATCAGTGGGGAAGAAGAACAGCTGGAGCCTGTTTCCAGTGTGCGCATGCACAGAGCTGCCAGACGAAGGGAACAGCTAAGGAATGAGGGTCGCCTGGGGAGTAAAGAGGGAATAAAAAAGGAGCGAAGGGGGGAGTGGGGTTTGCAGGAGACAATCAGTTCAATTCATGAGGGTGAAGATCTCTTCCTGATTGCTGCTACAGCGTGGCGTTTGGGAGCTATCGGCCTGGCAACTCTCCCAGCCTGCTCAAGGTCTGTGGTGGTGAAATCTCACGGAAGACTCTTTGCTAGAGAGGAATTCCCTCGAACCTAAATAAAAAAGGGGTTTTATCGGGACGAGGAGTTCGGCTTCGTCATCTTGGGAAGGTCTAGGTCAGAAGAGGTGTGTTTACGCAGTGTCCCCACATGTGTTGCCACCCTGGTTTTGAAGCCTAGCGGTTCCTTTTGGGGACTGAAGGACCCTCTCCAGTGTGTGTGTGGGGGGGGGAAGGGTCCTAAGCCCCACTCCTTTGGCAAAACCGAGTAAAGCTAAGACTGCTCACGATGCTGCTCCAAGATCCAGCGAAACGGTCTAAAAAATTAAGAGGAGAACCTGAAGCCGTCAACTTTCTGCGAATACTTTAAACTCAACACTTTTTTTTTTTCCAGAATGGAAACGGGGAGTTTTTCTTCCATCAGGCATTGCAGAGATCTATCCTCAAAAGAGAGAGAAAAAATAAAGGACAAAACTGATGACCGGAGAACAAACTGTAATCAAGATCGGTCATCCTCTTTTTTCATTCTCTCCGTGGTTCCTTCCACTATACATGAAAGTACTCTAGGTTTTCACCAATGTTTCACCTAGGCAGGAAATTATGGCCTCTCCCGGAAGCAGGGAGGTTATTTTAGCTTTGCCCCTATTATCCTTGAATTCTATGTATTCAGCTGAAGGTCTATTGCAGAGGTCTCCAAACGTGGCAAGAGCTATGCTGGCTGGAGAATCCTGGGAGTTGGTCCACAAGTCTTCAAGCTGCCAAGTTTGGGGAGCCCTGATCTATTGGTTTAAATAAATAAATATATATATTAATATATATATATATATATATATATATATATATATATATATATATATATGGATCTTTGGTTGTTCGGGTTTTCTCCGCGTAAGATTCGAAGTATCTAGGCAACGTTTCGATGAAGTCTCATTCATCATCTTCAGGCTTCTGTCTCCGGCTCTGTGCTTTTCAGAGTAATGTGAGATTGCAGCTGCTTCCTCCTTTTAACTGCCAGTGGGGGTGGGACTTGATTGGGTGGGGGCTTGGCTGTGTTCTGATTGGGTGGGTGTGTGTTCTCATTGGTAGGGGTTTGGTTGTGTTCTGATTGGTTGGGGGTTAGCCGTGTTCTGATTGGTTGGAGCGTGTTCTGTTCAGGTGGGGCTTGGCTGTGCTCGGTTAGTCTTAGTTGCTGGGGATTTGAGCTGGTGAGTTGTGATCTTGCTGTTTGATCACAACTCACCAGCTCAAATCCCCAGCAACTAAGACTAACCGGAGCACAGCCAGCCCCCACCTGAACAGAACACGCCTCAACCAATCAGAACACGGCAACCCCCAACCAATCAGAACACAACCAAACCCCTACCAATGAGAAACACCCCACCCAATCAGAACACAGCCAAGCCCCACCCAATCAAGTCCCACCCCACTGGCAGTTAAAGGAGGAAGCAGCTGCAATCTCACATTACTCTGAAAAGCACAGAGCCGGAGACAGAAGCCTGAAGATGATGAATGAGACTTCATCGAACGTGCCTAGATACTCAATCTTACGCGAGAAACTCGAACAACCAAAGATCACATATAAATACCGCGAGAACCTCAGAAAACATATATATATATATATATATATATATATATTTATATTTATATTTATATTTATATTTATATTTATATTTATATATATATATAAAGGTTCCACCTCGGCTAACACATCTCTGTTCTACCTCCCGTTAGGATGTTGAAAAATGACATTTGCCCCTATTAGCATTTTTCAGGCTTGGCCACTTGAAGAGGGGGGTGGGGGTGGACTTCAATTCCCCAAATCCCCCAGCCCAGGCAAAGGAACTCTGGGAGTTGAAGTCCACCCCGGTCTTCAAATCGGGTTTGAAAAACATGGATTTAGATGGTTGGAAAGTTGATACAGTTGTGGTTTCCCCCGATCGATGGATGTGTGAATTTAGATTCGATTAAGAGTTAGAAGGGACCTTGTAGGTCATCTAGTTCAACCCCCTGCCCTCAAATATTGGAAGATGCTCTCCTGTCTCCCCTGGTTCTTCTCTTCCCTAGACTAGCCAGGTCCAGTTCCTGCAACCGTTCGTCGTATGTTTTAGTCTCCAAGTCCCCTAAAATCATCCTGGTTGTTCTTCTCTGCACTCTTTCTAGAGTCTCAAAATCTTTTCTATAGTGTGGTGACCAAAACTGGATGCGGGATTGTAGGTGTGGCCTTACTAGGGCTTTACAGAGTAGCGTTAGTACCTCCCTAGATCTTGAACGTATCCCTCTGTTAATGCAACTTAGGATTGCATTGGCTTTTTTGGCTACCACTGCACACCATTTTTACATGTTGAGTCCTCCTCGCTTTACACATCCAAGACCAGAAATTTCTGTTGCTAAGCAAGGCAAGAGGTCGCCAGATTTTATTGTCCTTTTTTGGTTTTGTTTTGTTTTTTTTGCCCTGGTTGTTAAGCAAATCTGGGTTCCTGAATGGCTTGTCAGAAGTCAGCTGGGCAAGTCACAAAGGGTGATCACATGACCTGCCCCCTCCCCCCAAAAGGAACCATGGTCCCTGGGCATGTCCAGAGTGCTTCCAGCCCCTGCCTCTGATGTTGGTTTCGCAACAACGGTGAATGCTTGACGGTTTCAGAAGGAAAGGAGGCCACGAGGCGATCTCCGCTTAAAAGATCTTTTATTTCACTTCCACTGCTCACAAACTACTTTGCACAGCGCCAGGATGCTTTCGCAGCTTGCGCCGCTGCCCCCTTCCTCCCACCCCCCCAGCTTTTCTACTTAACAGCCAGTGCAGCATTTGGGGGGGGGTGGGGGGGCTCCTTTGGGGTGGCAAGGGTCTCTCAGGGGATCCACTAGGGTGGATCTCCTGGCCTGTGGGGCGCTTGCCTGTCTGCCTCATAAAAGGTTGGATCCAATTGGAAACAACCACCATTAAACCGGGGTTTCTGCAACCTTAGCAGATATAAGATGGGTGGGCTTCAATTCCCAGAATTCCCCAGCTGGGGAATTCTGGGAATTGAAGTCCACCCTGATGTAGACATTCCCCCCCCCCCCAATAGAAATATGTACAAGGGGTGCAGAAGGGAGGAAGAAGAGGGTGGGGACATACAATCAAACCAACCATGATTGTCTTTTCTGTTCAGGGGTCAGCCAATAAAACCTGCCTTCTCTGCCCCCTCCCATTGCCAGAAAGAAGCCCCCTCCCCTCAATAAATCCAGGCAAAAAAGACCCCAAGCAAAACAAGGAGGCAGGGGGGGGGAGGGAATCCACTGGACCCCTCAATCGAGAAGGGGGGGGGTGTCCTCAGATCGCACCCTTTTTAAACGGGGGAGGGGTTTCCCTCTTTGCAACCATGCCGGGGACCCCCCCACTAGAAGCGACCCCCTAATCTGAGCTTCTGAAACGGAACCTCCCTGTGTGTGTGTTTTTTTTTTCATTTCATTTTATTTTTCAATATAAAAAACGAATAAAATAAACCCTCGGAATACAAAGCACTCCTGAAAATGTGACCCCGACCCCGAAAGAGAAAACGACCCCTCCTCCCTTTTTGCCCCCGTCCCTCTTCCAGGGATTTGCCCAGGTGTGTAGATATATATATATATTTCTCTCTCTTCTCTCTTGGAATAGAAACACGTCACAGGTATATTCATAATCATAAGATGGGAAGAAGCATAAATATGCCTTTTTTTTTGTTTTTCAACAGAAAAGAAGAAAACAAACCCCCCACCCTCCCCCCACCCCCCCCCAAAAAAGCACAAGCGAGTCATGAAACTTCAAGGCGGGGAGGGCGGGGGGCTCTAAGAGCTGAGCTCACACAACATGCTAACCCCCCCTCCCCTCCCTCCTCCCCCCCCCCCTCGCCGCCGTGGGAGGAGAACTCTAGCGGCCCATCCACGGGCTTCCCACGGACGGCGGGGCACGGGGCGCACAAGACACGGAGCGGCGGGGAACTCTAAGGAAGCCGGAGAAACCCCAACCAGCATGTTGTGTGAATGTGCAGCCGGGATAAAGCCGCTCCCCATCCCGCAGAAGAGGATCTGGGGCAGAAGGGGGAGGGGGGTGCCTTCCCAGCCCACAGACCTCCCCCTTCCCCAGTTTTTTCCCCACCTTCCCAGGATCCCCGACCACCCCCCCCACCCTCCCCGACTCCCCCATCGCCGCCTTCTTTGGCTCCAGCCTCGGAGGTGGCTGGCGGTGGGGGGGGGGGAGAGAGGTTGGGCTTATTTACAGGGGGGGGGGGGCGCGCAGTTGCGCCAGTCCAGGTGCGAGCGATCCTCCTCCTCCTCCTCCTCCTCCTTTCCTCCTCCTTAGCAAGTTCGTGGCGACCGCTCTGTGGCTGCGCGGGGTCTTAGGAGGGGACGCCCCCCTCCCCGGTCCAAGAGCTCCGGGCGAGGCGGGGAGGAGGAGGAGGAGGAGGAGGAGGACGGGGGTGTCCTGCGCGCGCGGAGATGGAGACCCTCCCTCCTGCGCGGGGCGCAGCTCAGGCGGTCCGGGGCTCCGGGCGGGCGCAGGCGGGCGGGCGTGGGGCGGGGGTCTCTAGCGGGCGCAGGCGGGGGCTTCGTCCAGCGAGCGCTTCTTCAGCTCCTTGGCCAGGCGGGGCGGGTGAGGCGGGCGGGGGCGGCCGGCCTGCCGCGCTCGGGGGCTCTGCCCGGCGGCCAGGAGCAGCAGCTGCGTCTCTTGCAGGGGACGCCCCCCCGCCGCCCCCGCCGCCGCTGTCCTCGGCTTCCACCCGCAGGTAGGCCTTGGCCTTGTGGTGCCGCGCCTGCCGGTCGCTGAAGTCGATCACGCGGCACTCGTAGGTCCCTTCGTCGGCCGGCTTGACCCGCGAGAGGCGCAGCTTGTGCGAGATGTTGCTGCCCGCCACCTTCACCACCTGCGGGGGACAGAGAGCAGAGCAGAAGGGTGGAGGGGGGGTGGGAGAGATGACCTTCCGGGTCCCCTCCCCCCGCGCGGCCCGGGATCCCGAGGCAGAGGCTCTCTGCCGCCCCCCCATCCCTCCCTCCCTTGGATGACGCCCCCAGGGGGTGGGCAGCAAAGCAATTAAGAATGGAATAGAATAGAATGGGATGGGATAGGATAGAATAGAATAGAATAGAATAGAATAGAAATTGGAATGGAATGGAACGGAATAGGAATAGGAATAGAATAGAATAGAATAGAATAGAATAGAATAGAATAGAATAGAATAGAATAGAATAGATAGAATAGAATAGAATAGAAAGAATAGAAAGAAGAATAGAAATAGAAATAGAAATAGAATGGGAATAGGAATAGGAATAGGGATGGGATGGGATGGGATGGGATAGAATAGAGCAGAGTAGAGTAGAGTAGAGTAGAGTAGAGTAGAGTAGAGTAGAGTAGAACAGAACAGAACAGAACAGAACAATAATATAATATAATATAATATAATATACAATAAAATAAAGTCCATTTGGATGACCACTTGGGTGCCCAGAACTCTAGTTCTATGATCCCAAGGAGAGAGCCTGTTTGATCCAGAGGTTAAGATGCCAGGCTAGAAACCAGGCGGCTGTGAGTTCCAGTCCTGCCTTGGGCATGAAAGCCGGCTCGGTGGCTGACTTTGGGCCAACCCCCAGGAGTTGGTGAGTTCTACTTCTGCCTTAGACACAGAAAACCATTGGGTGACTTTGGGGCGGGTCCTTCCCTTCCAGCCCGGCCCACCTCACAGGGTTGTTGTTGTACTAGTGAAAAAGGGGAGGAGGAAGATTAAGACACAACATTAAGGCACCCTGGACTGTTTGCTGTTTGCAAAGTCACTTGGCACCTGCCAAGCAAAAGAAATACATGCATACATACATACATACATACAAAAATGCCGTGGTTTTTTGCATGCAGCTTCAAAGGCCGTCCGAAGGAAGGGAAAACCCAGGTCTCATGTGGTGCGTTTGTGACTTTCCCGAGAATTGTGTCGACTTCTTTTCCCTCTCTTTTGCAAAGTTATATTTATGAATGCCTGTGACTGAGGCGGGAGGCCCCTACACAAACACACACACACACGCACACCTCAGAAGAATGCCTGCCATGTGCACGCTGCGGGACGGGGAAGAGAGATTTTCTGGGGAATGCTTTAAGCCCCCTTCAGTATCCCTTAAGTGGCGGGAATGCACCCCTCATGCACACATTTCCTGGTCCTTCCCAGGTTTGCTTGCAATGTCCCCTCCCTCACGCACAAAATCCCTGCCAACGTGCACAGAACTGGCAACGCAGCGCAAAACAACAACCTTGCAAACCCCGCACAAGCTCTGTGTCAGGATTCCGGCAGCTACCCCCATTTAAATCACGAGTCTCGAGCCAAACTTCTAAAACTTCAAAAGGGTTTATTGGGAGTTAACATGTCCGGCACTGCCTGGGTGTAGCCGACTCTGAGACACATAATTCACTGCCCCCCTTGGCCCCGGGTGTATCCTAATTCATATTCTCCAATGGGACACCTCCATAGCCCAGAGTCATCCATCATGCTCTCCAGTTAGAATTTTGCGTAGGGGAAACTTCAGTCGCCTAGTTACTATCTTTGAAAACATTTGTGGAATGCACTTTCGGTTTGCAAGCTGCTGCACTGCTCCCCCCCTCCCTCCCTTTCTGTTGGCAACTCCACAAAGACCACAGAAATATTTTAATGAGTTGATACTCTGTACGTTCCAGGGACATTTGTGATGTGGTGTGGAGACGGTCACAGCAGAGAAAGAAACACAAAGTGTCCCCTTTTGGTCTACATCGGACACCTTCCTGGCAGAGATGGGGTGATGTTTATCTCTTTAAGCTGCCAATTCAGGGGTGTTTGCAACACACACACACACACACCACACACACACACATACACACACCTCAAAAAAAAATAAAATCAAGGTAGCGCCACATGGGTTGTTTTGACCGCAGTCTGTGGACACCCCTGGCTGTCACGAACTAAACAGACCAGGCCCCATAATGCAAGAAAGTCGGATTTTCTGTGCATCGTATCCCAACATTTGACCAAGGACAGTCAGCTTAGCACATAGAACACAGAATAACAGGGTTGGAAGGGTCCTTGGAGGTCTTCTAGTCCAACCCCCTGCTCAAGCAGGAGACCTTCATACCATTCTGGACAAGTAGCTGTCCAGTCACTCTTAAAAACCTCCAAGTGTTGGAGCACGCTCAACCTCTGGAACACAGAACATAGAATAATAGAGTGGGAAGGGACCTTGGAGGTCCTCTAGTCCAACCCCCTGGTCAGGCAGGAAACCCTATAGGGTGCCATTTCAGACAGCTGGTTGTCCAATCTCTTCTGAAAGCCTCCAGTCATGGAGCACCCACCGTTCCCTTCCGGAGGGAAACTATTCCATTGGTTGGTTGTGCTCACCGTTAGGAAATTTCTCCTGACTCAGAATCACAGCTTAACAGAGTTGGAAGGGACCTTAGAGGTCTTTTAGTCCAACCCAAACGGGAGAGCCTATACCCATGAGAGCAAACCTACGACACGTGTACCACAGATGGCACGCAGAGCCATTTGTGTGCGGGCCTGTAAGCCCCAGTCAAAGTTACCTGCACTGTGCATGCGTGGGCCTCCCAGCTGATTTTTGGCCCGTTTGAGGCCATTTTCGCCCTCCTGGGGGCTCGAGGGAAGCCTCTGCAGCCTCAGAAGGCCGAAAAACAGGGGCCTTCCGGAAATACCAAAAGTGCTGAAACGGGCCTGTTTTTCGGCCTCCCAAGGTTGCAGTGGCTTCCCTCGAGCCCCCAGGGAGGGGGCGAAAATGGCCTCAAGCCCGTTTGAAAATCCGCTGGGAGGCGCACATATGCGCAGTGCAGGTAAGGGGGCAGGGCAGGGGTTGTTGCACACACACGCACGGGGAGGGGGGGCGCATTGGATTGTGAGTGCCAGCGCCCGCACACTTTCAGCACACCACAACAAAAAGGTTCGCCATCACTGGCCTAAACCATTTTGAAACAACGGTTGTTTGGTCTCTTCTTAGAAGCCTTCAGCGATGGAGGATCCACACCTTCTGGAGGTCCAGAGATCAAACCTCACCAAACTGCAGAAAAGGGCAGAGAAAGCCAGAGACGGTGCCGCCCCAAACCCAACCTATGCCCCCTCCCTCTGGCCCACTAGCCACCCCCCAGTTCCTATCCATCAAGGGTGGGGGAGGGAAGTCTCCCCCAGGAAGGCTACTGGAGTCGATGTCTGTGGCTCGTGGGAGCTAATTAGCTTTCCTAGCAAACGGCTTTTGCTGTTGGAATTTATCACCTAATGAAATTTAAGACTTGCTCACGAGCTGCAGATGCTGTTCTGGAGCCGGGTCCATAAATCAGCTTTTATTACTCGCCCTGAAGCCACTGCCTCCCTTCCCCATAATCTCAGCGGGTGGGAAGGCACCCGCCCCCCCCCTTCCCCACTGCCGTTCCGTAGGCTGAGATGCTCCCTTGTTTAAAGAGCGGGACAAGGTCATGGACAAAAAAGAGCCCTTCCCACAAAGGAGAAGGGAGGAAGACGAAGAAGCGGGCCGGTCAGAACGGGCTCAGAAAAGAGGCGCCGAAGAATTTCCGGGGAGCCAGATAACTATATCCTAGGAGGATTTGCAGAAAGAAAGGAAGGAAGGAAGGAAGGAAGGAAGGAAGGAAGGAAGGAAAGGAAGGAAAGAAAGAAGGAAGAAAGGAAGGAAGAAAGAAAGAAAGAAAGAAAGAAAGAAGGAAGAAGGAAGAAAGAAAGAAAGAAAGAAAGAAAGAAAGAAAGAAAGAAAGAAAGAAAGAAAGAAAGAAAGAAAGAAAGCTAGGAGGAGGAAGGAAGGAAGGAAGAAAGAAGGAAGGAAGGAAGAGAAAGAAAGAGAAAGAAAGAAAGAAAGAAAGAAAGAAAGAAAGAAAGAGAAAGAAAGGAAGGAAGGAAGGAAGAAAGGAAGAAAGAAAGAAAGAAAAAGAAAGACAGAAAGAAAGAAAGAAAGAAAGAAAGAAAGAAAGGAAGGAAGAAAGGAAGGAAGGAAGAAAGAAAAGAAAGAAAGAAAGAAAGAAAGAAAGAAAGAAAGAAAGAAAGAAAGAAAGAAAGAAAGAAAGAAAGAAAGAAAGAAAGGAGGAGGAGGAGGAGGAGGAGGACAAAGATGATTGTAAGGTCCTTGGTGCTCTCTGAGTTAGGTTGTTTTCTTGGGAGACCCAAGTAGGTCAGTGCTAGAAGGGAGGAGGAGGAGGAGGAGAGCTGGGGTCCCTTGTGCTCACTGAGCTTGGCAGAGAACTTACATTACTTATTGGGGAACATTTGTGCAAGGAGCAGCGAAGGGATTCACCCGGTTCGCAACGGTTTGGGAGAACCGGTTGTTAACTTTCTGTGCCGTTCGGTGAACTGGCTGTAGGAAAGAATCATTGGGGCAGAGAACCGGCTGTTCAATTATTTGAATCCCACCACTGTCTCCGTGCTTTGGGGATGGCCAAGCCACCCTTGAGGTCTCTGTCCCCAACCCCAACCCCAACCCCCAACCTCTTTTCCAACACCAGTAGCTCTGGTCGTGAAGTCTTGGACCGGCCTCCAGAAAGGACTGCTCCCAGCGGGCAGATTGTGGCTGGCTGGGGAATTCTAGAATACTTAGACGGTATAGAATAACAGAGTTGGAAGGGACCTCGGAGGTCTTCTAGTCCAGCCCACTGCTTGGGCAGGAGACCCTAATGCAGAGGTCTCCAAACTTGGCAACTTTAAGACTCGTGGACTTTGAACTCCCAAATTTGCACCAAAGACAAATTCCTTGGGTGTCCAATCACACTCGGCCAATAAAAAAAGAATTCTATTTTATTCTATTCTTTAAAAAAAAATGTTGAGACTCTAGAAAGAGTGCAGAGAAGAGCAACAAAGGTGATCGGGGGACTGGAGGCTCAAACATACAAAGAACGATTGCTGGAATTGGGTATGTCTCGTTTAGTGAAAAGGACAAGGGGTGACATGATCATAGCATATTTGGGGGGCTGCCACGAAGAAGATGAGGTCAAACTATTCTCCAAAGCATCTGAAGGCAGGATAAGAAGCAATGGGTGGAAAATTAACCTGAATTAACCTGGAATTAAGGAGAAACTTCCTGACAATTTGAACAATTAACCAGTGGAATGGCTTCCCTGCTAAAACTGTGAATGCTCCCCAACTGGAAGTTTTTAAGAAGAGACTGGACAACCATTTATCTGAGATGGTACAAACTCCTGCTTGAGCAAGGGGTTGGACTAAAAGACCTCTGGGGTTCCTTCCAACTGTATTGTTTTGTTTTGTTACTCTGTTACTCTTCTACGATCCTGTGTAATTGTGTATCCACACCATGAAGCCCAAAGGAAGTCTAGAACGGTGTAGGATCTCCTGCCACAGGCTGGGAGTCAGACTAGAAGACTTCTAAGGTCTCTTCCAACCCCACTGTTCTATATTCTGTGCTGCCTCTTCCCCTAACTATTTGCCCCAAGATTAGCTGGATTACTCAGATGGAGTCCTTTTGGCCATGGGAGAATCCTAGGAAGCTGGACGGATCAGTTCCCAGCTGGTCGCAAATCTGCTCTCTGATTCTTATGTACAGGTAAAGGTTCCCCTCGCACCTATGTACTACTCATTTCCGGCTCTAGGGGCCGGTGCTCATCTCCGTTTCAAAGCCGAAGAACAGCCAGCGCCGTCCGAAGACGTCTCCGTGGTCCTGTGGCCGGCAGGACTAAACGCCTCCGAAGGTGCACGGAACGTCGTTCCTTTCCCACCAAAGGGGTCCCTATTTTTCTACTTGCATTTTTTTTAAACATGCCTTTGAGCTGCTAGATTGGCAGAAGTTGCTGGTACAAGGAACGGGAGCTCCCTTCGTTACGCGGTGTTGGAAGTTAAAACCCACCCCTCTCCTAGGAAAATGAAGTATTTTTGGATATACTAGAAAGGCAGGATATTTCCCCTAAAAAAGAAAAGTAGAAACTCAGAGAGGCAGAAACTCTGCCCTCCCCACCACCTTTGCTAACGGGCCATTACTGTGGCCTGGGCCAGTCTATTTTACATAACAAAGATCTACTCCAAGTAGAGCTATAATAGGAATTGTCCAAAGCCCTTTCGTTACATCATCATCCAGCAAAGGCTCAGCCAAGCGTGATGCTCAAAAGACAACCTACAGAGTTGCCCCTGCATGGCCCCATGGGAGCCTGACAACCAATCAGAATACAAGCTCCAATTCAAATCCCAACAGAGGGGATAAAACCCAGGGATTCTCAGCATTTCTGCCCTTTTCTTCATCCAAGAGCTCCAAGGCATGTGGTCCTGTCCACCATTAAACCATCTTTCCAAGCAGCCATCAATGTTTCCGGTGTCTTTCTTCCCCACTTGGAACTGAACCCCGAAGGATAATTCTCCCAACAGCGGTGCTAAGGATTCGAACCGCTTGAACTGCCGACTTTTCTTATTGACAAGCTCGCCGTCTAAGCCACCGAGCCGCCTCGTTCGTCCCTTTCCTGGTTTTTTTTTACAGCCTGACAACTCCAGAGCTCCGTTTCATTCCTGGAGGGCTGAAAAATGTTCTTTACGGGACCCCTGGGCCTTTTCCCGAGGAAGTTGGCACAAAAGTTAATTTCGCCCTTGGAAAAATTTATGGGCTCCTCTTCCCCAGACAACCCTGGAGCGGGGCTCTCCTGGGGGCAGCCCCATTTCTGAATCATCGACGCGTGAACCCCTCGGAGGGGAGAAATGCCTGAGGCTGCAGGTGGCTTTCCCACGTATGGATGCGCACAGCTCATCCCCACGGGGTCCTTTCCCCGATCTGGAGATACAGCCCCGCCTCTCTCGCTCGCTCCTGGAAACAGGTTCTGGCTTCGGAAGCAGAAAACGGGTGTGTGTGTGTGTGTGTGTTTCGAAAGCCCTCCAAGTGGGGGTTGCTTCCATTCTCGCAGAATACAGGTGTCGTACCAGAAGGACATCCCACCGTTTATTTTACAAATATGGTATCTAGCCTACCGGATCTTCTGGCCTGCAACAATCCTTTACTGGAGAACATGATTGATGACCTCCGGCCTGTGAATGTGCTTCATTGGGGAATCTGATTTATGACCCACCCAGAGGGGAGGGGGAAAAGAGGGTCTGTCAGGCCCCTGTCGGAGTCTGAATCCGAGGAGGAAGCCGGACAGCTGACACGGAGTGGGAGTGGGGCTCCGTTGGCTGTGGGGGAGGCTGGGGAAGGGCAAAGTCTGGCTGGGCAGAGCAGGAGAGAGGTAGAACAAGGGAGAGGGAATTCAGAGGAAGACCCAGACCAGACTTTTCATCCAGACTCTTCATCCTAGGGCATGCAGGGAGGAACAGAGAAGGGAGCAACGTGGGTTGCATGGCTTACGGGGGAGGAAAGGGGCCTGATTCCTTTCATTAGCTGCGGCTGGGAAGACGGTTGATAAGAAAGGCAGGCTGCGTGAGGCAGACTGCTGGGAGCCAATGTGACTTTATCCTGTGTCATCATGGTTTATCTGTGTTCCTGGCATCTTTCCAACCGTGTGTGTTTTGCCGTGCCTTTAAGTCTGAAATTCTTGCTCCTGCCCTGCCAAACTAATTAGTTCCGTTTGGCTTGTTTGGACTTGAAGTTACAGTTTGTGTTGCTCATGTTTTGGACTTAAGTTTCTGCCACCAAAGGCTGTTCCTGGGAGAACGATTGATCGATAGGAAAACGGGGTAGGGGATTTTCCTGCAGACTTTTTGGGGGGATTTTCCCAGGGTTTCTGATCCGTGGGATTTAAAACGATGAGCTTTTGAAGTCCAAAAGGCTGGCGACCCCTGCCCTATATCATTTCAGACAAATATCTGTCCAATTTTTCTCTCTCGAAAACCTTCAGTGATAGAGCACTCACACCTTCACACCTGGCGTTAACCCCTATACAACAATAAACTTCAACGGTAGGCAATCAATTTAACGAAGAGAAAACCAAGAGGTTGATATGGGCAGAAAATGCAAAACAATTTATACACAGATGGATTTTACTGCGGAAAATGTGAAATATTTAGGAATCTTCTTCAGGGCAAATAGTAAGGATTTATTCATGGACGATTATGTACCAAGTTGGAAAAAAATAATTATTCCCCACTTTTTTTTTAATTGCAAGGCTGCCTAGGGAATTCTGGAAGTTGAAGTCCACATGTCTCCAAGTCAATTAACAGAATGACAGAGTTGGAAGGGACCTTGGAGGTCATCTAGTCCAACCCCCCCTGCTCAAGGAGGAGACTATACCATTTCAGACAAACGGCTGTCCAATCTCTTCTCGAAACCCTCCAGTGATGGAACACCCACAACTTCAGACCTGGCATTAAACCCTACGGTGTTTGTTTAATGACGGCCACACACACACAAAAATGTCACCAAATCAGACACAGTCCCTGCAGTGACCCAAGTGCTCAGTGACGGCCGTGAGACGAGGACGCAACCTCTACGGTCAATTGGGGTGCCCCTTCCTTTGGTCTGACTAGGGAATCTTGGGAGTGGAAGGACGTGCTTCTTACGCGCCGTTGCGAGTTACAAGAACGTGGGCCTGATTAGCCGGGTATTAAAATAACATCATGTCAGAAGCGAAGCGCTCTGAAAATATTCTTCTATATTTATCCTGGGGGGGTTAGAAAAAAAAGGAAAAAAAAACTCTTCCGCTGAAATGAGCAGGAAAATAATTGCAAAAGCTTTCGGTGCACGGAAGGAGCCTTGAGAGGGCAGGAGAAACGTGTATTTTCTTAACTAATTAGCTGACTCTGTTCCCGTGACTTTCTCTGGCTCAAACTCCGCTAAAGGGGAAGAGAAAGAAAATAGGCATCCAACTCTCCCCTTGGAAAATGAAATATTTTAGGACATACTAAAAAAGGCAGAACATTTACCCTAAAAAGAGAAGTAGAAACTCAGAAGCAGAAGCTCACGCCCACCTTTGTTAACAGGCAGGCCGTTAAGGCCTCGGCCAGAGTAATCTACATAACAAAGGCCTCTCTCCAAGTGGTCCAGACAAAACCTACAAAGTTAGCTAAGACCACCCCACCCCCACCCCGCCGCCACTGGGAGTCTGACAGCCATTGGGATACATTTCTTACACAGGAACAGGAAACAATAAGGTGGGGCCCAACAGAGGGTATAAAACCCAGGTCTCTCAACCTCTTGGCGCTTCTTTTCCTTCACCCGACATCTTGAAGCCTGCGACCGTCCCTTTCACTTTGGAGCTCCAAGCCAGGTGGTCCTGTCCACCATTAAACCATCTTTCCAAGCAGTCACCATGTTTCCAGTGTCTTTTCCCCGCCACTTGGAACTGAACCCAGAAGGATAATTCTTCCAACAGATACAAACCATGATGCTTGCAAAAGAACTAGGATTCGGCCGTAGATGTTGCATTAGTTCTCCTTATGAGACAAGCCAGGCTTGGACCTTTCCCCACCTTAGCTACTTGAAGATGGATGGACTTCCAACACCCAGAATTCCCCGGCACAAATGCACTCCTTTTGATGTGTATCCCCATCGTGGCCTTCTTACTCTCTTGTAATCCCTTTCTCTGCAATCTTTCCCCTCTACGGGGTGGGAGGCAGGGGTGGGATTCTACCAGTTTGCACCCTTTCGCTAGAACCGGTGGTTAATACTCTAAGCAGTTGGGAGAACCGGTTGTTAGAAGAAATTACAGGGCTAATCCTGTAAGGAAGGCGGGAAGGAAACATTCTGGTGTTGCTTACAGAAACTGCCTCTCCGTCAACCCTTATTACATTCTTGGCAGGACTAGACTTCCTGTCTCAGGAACTTCTCTGGAGTTATTTTTCCCCTCCTTTGCTGGTACTTTGCTTGTGTGGAGGGACCATTCAAAGTTACAATGGCACTGAACAAAGTGACTTCTTATGACCGTTTTTCCACTTACAACTGTTGTAGCTTCCCCACAGTCATGAGAGGTCAGACGAGGAGATGTTGGGTTGGCCACGCCCAGCCAATCACATGACCACCAAGCCATGCCCACCACCAAAGCCACGCCCACAGAACCAGTTGTTAAAAAATTTGAATCCCACCCCTGGTGGGAGGGGAAAATGAGGATGGCTGAATGGGAATTCTAGGAGTTGAAGTCCACCCATTTTCAAGTGGCCAAGATTGGGAAAAATAAACACAAAACACTGGCCTAGAACAATTCCTTGACTCTTTTTGATTTTTGGACCCCCAACGATTAACACAGCTCTCTCTCCTACAATGCCTAAACAGGGCCCATCGTCCCCTGCCCAGGGAAGAACCTTTCCCAAGTGAGCCTCGGAAGAGGCCGATGCAACCAGGCGAGTCCCGAGAAATAAATTTGCAAGGTTTTTAGCCCAGCCTGAACATTACTGGCTAAGCCTGTCTGGCTCCATCAAGACCAAAGATCGATCACTTTTGATGAGTCTCCCATCTGCGGAAGGATCTCAGCCGCCTGTATTTTTTAATCTCAGAAGCAGGAGAAGGTCCTCAAAGTTTATGGGCCCCCAGGAGCCCACCCATCCGGCCCCGAAGGGGGTCCCCCTTCCAAGAACACATTTTGGATAGCGTCAAACGGCTTCGAGCCTCCTTTCTTAACCTTTCAGTTGGCTCAAAACTCTGGGTTGTTGGGGTTTTTTGCTGCTTCAAATCAAATTTCTCATCCTTGGCCATTTGAGGATGGCTGGGACTCCAACTCCCAGAATCCCCCAGCCGGTCAAGCTGGAGGAGGAGGAGAAGCTAGCCCAAGATGGCTGGGGAATTCTGGGAAGTGAAGTCCACCCATCTTTAAGTGGCCAAGGATGACAATTGCTTTAATCAAGAACGGAAAGGATCTCTGGTTTGGAATGAACCAAAGCTGTCGGATGCTGGACTCTGCTAAACAATTAATTCCCTCAACACTGTCCAACTCTTTACTAAGTCTGCATTACTGTTACTATTAATCTTCCTATCCTTCCTTTCACCCGTCTCCTCCCACTTATGACTGTAAGACTGTAACTTGGTTGCTTGTATCCTTACGATTTTTATTGACTGTTTTCTAGTATGGGTTTTTTTTTAAAAAAAAAATTTATATAAACATTCCATCTTTCATTTAAACAGTGTGTCGTTCTGGGTATAAATATCTTGTGCAATAACCATTACAATTAGTACATATTCATTACTATAATATCATTGCTCTATTCTTACTTCATACTACTACACAAAATGTATCTAATTACAGTAACAATTCTTAGCATATTTAATTTCCTATTCACATCTTTACTGTTTTTCGCTGGTCTTCTTGGATTTTCTAATTTCCTTTTTTATTCTACAGCCATTGATAATCCTAGTATGATTTGATTGCTTATTGTACCGTATGAGTATTATTAAGTGTTGTACCTGATGATAAGAATCATCAGGTACAACACTCTTCGTTCGACTCTTGACGAACGTATCTTTTCTTTTATGTGCACTGAGAGCATTTGCACCAAGACAAATTCCTTGTGTGTCCAATCACACTTGGCCAATAAAGAATTCTATTCTATTCTATTCTATTCTATTCTATTCTATTCTATTCTATTCTATTCTATTCTATTCTATTCTATTCTATTCTATTCTATTCCATTCCATTCCATTCCATTCCATATTTTCTATTCTATTCTATTCTATTCTATTCTATTCTATTCTATTCTATTCTATTCTATTCTATTCTATTCTATTCTAATTCTAATTCTAATTCTATTCCTATTCCTTGATCTCTATTGTATCCCCATTAATGCAACTTAGGGTTGCATTGGCTTTTTTGGCTGCCGCTGCACACGGCTGGCTCCTATTTAGCTGGTTGTCCACTAAGACCCCAAGATCCCTCTCCCAGTTTCTGCTATTGAGCCTGGTTTCACCCGTTCTATATGTGTCCTTTGGGTTTTTCTTGCCTAAGTGAAGGACTTCACTTTTCTCTACATGGTATTTCTAGTCCTGCCTTAGGAATGGGTGCCTTTGGGCCAATCCCCACAAGACGGCGAGTTCTAATTCCGCCTTAGGCATTGGCTTTGGCTCAATCCCTCTCTCTCTTAGCCCTACCCACCTCCCAGGATTGTTGTTCTGGGAAAGAAAAAAAACCAGGAAGAGGAAGTTCTATTGGATACATTCGCCACCTTGAGTTATTTGTAAAAAATAATGAAGACAGGATAAAATAAACAGAGATAAATAAACTCCAAAGAAACTAGGTACACGGTCCTCCTAGCCAGAACCTGAACTCTTCGTTTGGTAAGGAACCGGGAGCCACCTCCTGAATTCCCAAGGGGCAACGCATCGCAGAGCACGCATGGTGCAAATTCCACCATTTGCAGCACGAATTAATCATGCTGGCTTCGACAATTTCCTGGTTCCTGCCCCCGACGGTGCAGTGCCCGGAGGGGAGGGGGAGAGTTTAACAATTAGAACATCGAATAGAACGGGAAGGGACCTCGGAGGTCTTCTAGTCCAGCCCCTTGCTCAAGCAGGAGACCGTAGAGCATTGTGGATACGTTTGTGTGGTATTCCTGGCACACACAGCCCCATCCATCCATCCATTCATCCATCCGAGCAAAGGAACGACAAAGCGAAGCGGGAGCCCCTGGCACATGCAATTTATATTTTGGGCGCTGCCCTTGCTCTGCCAAGGCACGTTACTTGGGCTGGAATTCATGCATGGGCACCGCAGCGGCAGCCATGGGTACAGCTGGGCCCTGAAGCCAAGTTTCCAGGACAGGGGAAACACCCAACCTGGTTTATTCGATTGCATCCATCCTGCTGTTATCGGAAAAGGGGTGCAGCCAGCAGACCCTGCTGACACCAATCCAGGCACTGCCTGAGCGGAAGGAAAAATAAGGTTGCCCCCACACTCCCCAAATGAAAGGGGCTCGGTGACAATTCGCCGTGGCCACGTTCCCCACAGGACAAGCGTTAAAATAATCTTTTAAAAACGGTGGAAGGGAATTTAAGGAGGGATGGACGCCAAAGGAGGGACAAAGTGAAAAAAGGGAAAGGCAAAAAATGAAAATAATTTTGACGGATTCTAAATACTGAAGTTGAATTGTTAAACTGTCCCCCGGGGAGGGGTCCCATTCCCCCAGCCAAGAGCCCCAATGTAGCATCTGCTTGGGGTGAAGCGTGAGGGTCTCTCAGAATTAGGGTACCAGAATTAGGGAACCTCTTCAGAAGGAGGCCCCGGATGCTCTCTGAGCTGGGTGGCTTTAATGCAGACATTTTCATGACCCATGTAGGGAACATCATCAGTACTAGAAGAAGCCAGCGGGGTTTGCAAAGAAGAGGAGGAGGAGAGGAGAGGAAAGAAAGAAGGAAGGAAGAGGAAGAAAAAGGATTCTGGGGTCTCTGGTGATCTCTGAGCTTGGCTGTTCTCTTGCAAACCTTTAATGATCCAACTAGGTAACATCATCAGTGCTAGTAAGGAGTACAGTTTGCCATCAGTTTCATATTCTGGTGGCTTGTCCTGTCAGTGTTTGTGGGGTCGGTCTGGGAGGTTCTTTCGGTGGGCTGTTTACTCTTCACTTGTTTGGCAGTTCCTCAGTTGGGGTCCAGTTTACTTCTCGATGGTGGCTCTGATGTTAATCTTGTTAAATTTCTGCTCATCCGGGTGCCGATTGCTCTGTGTGTTTGTGTGTGTGTGTGTGTGTGTGCTTTGATCTTTCTCCTCCCTTGCTGATGGCCTCTTTTGCACTGGTAGGTAGTAAAGGTGTGTGGAAATGTTACTATGGATTGCAAGTCAGCGTGCGACATGCCAGACGCTGAATATAAATGGAACAAAATCTCTGAATTGAAAGGACGAGAAGGCCACCAAGAATTGGAGAAAAAGAAAAACTTCTAACGACATAATTTGCGTGTGCGTGTGCGTGTGTGTGTAAAACCCACGCCCCACTTCCCTGAGCCCCCTTCAGAGCCCGCCGTGGCCTCTGATCGTGCGGAGGGGGGGGCGGTGGGACTCCACAAACCTTCTTTAAACCACCTTTCACCTGAGGCACAGGAGACGCAGTGTCTTTGGAGTTGGGAAAGGCTGCAAATCAGCCGCCTCCGTGGCTTGAAAGAGGCACTTCAGCGGAGACCCCACGGGGGGGGGTGGGGGAGAGGGGGGGGGATAAAAAAAGAGAAGCTGGAGGCGGAAAGGTGCTGACTGAGGCTTGAAGTCGCTCGTGGAATAAACCTCCGAAATGAAAGAGTCTGCTGGGCCGGCAGTTCACAGAGACCGAGGAGTCATGTGAAGTCGAAGCGCCGCAGGCTCGGATGGCTCATTCCAACCCCACCCGCTTAAATCCCCACTTCAACGATCCCTTGAAGGGGCGGGAATATTCAGCCTTTTGCAAATTTTGCAAATTAGGCCTTTGCAGGACCGAGGAGGCTGGAGAGCACGCCTCCCACCCCTTGCCCGCCCGCAATCTGCTAGATCCGTGACAGCGAACCTACGGCACGTAGGCCACAGGTGGCACGCGGAGCCATTTGTGCCAGCACACGAGTTGCAGGCCAACTTACCTCACTGCGCATGGTTTGAGGCCTTTTTCAGCCTCCCAAAGGGAAGGCTTCTGCAGGCTTTGCAGGCCGAAAACTAGGCCCGTTTCATCACTTCCTGTTTTTCTGGAAATACCGGAAGTGACGAAACGGGCCTAGTTTTCAGCCTGCAAAGCCTGCAGTAGCCTTCCTCAAGCCTCAAACCGGCTGAAAATCAGCTGTGAGGCGCAGTGCAGGTAAGGGGTTGGCGGGTGGTGGTGGTGGGGATTGCGTGCGCATGCATAGGGGGCATGTGGGGGGGCACGCGAGTGTAAGCGTGCAAGCGCACACGCAATTTTTGACACAGGAGAGCCCCAAAAGGTTAGCCACCACTGTGCTAGATCCTGTTCCGCACCCCCAGAACCAACAGTTAAGTTGGGATAAAAAACGGGGAGGAGAGAACTAGAAACCACTGAGGATGTTACCTAGCTGGGTAATAGCAAAGGTGCTTTTTTTTCCTAAAAGGCAACTAGATTTCATTTTTTTCCTCCTTGAAGGCGTTCTACTTCTCCTCCAGGAAGCTTCTTCAGTTCTGACTGAATGGCGGAGGATGGCAGGATGGATATTCCTTGCAGGCATCTCTCTGGTTGTTTGCAGCCTGAAGGCCGGTGCTTAGCTCTCCAAGAGTCATTTGAAGACAGAATAAGAGAATTGGAAGGGAGCTTTGAGGTCTTCTAGTCCAACCCCCTGGCTCAAGCAGGAAAGACCATTCCAGGTCCAGTCGCTTCTGGAAAACCTCCAGGGAAGCCGTTCTACAATTGTTCTGTTAGGAAATTTCTCTTTAGTTCTAGGTTGGAATCATCCTTAAATCCTTCCGTTCCTTGCCGTTCAGTCAGAACCAAAGATGCTTCTTGGATGAGAAGTGAAACATCCTCAAGGAAGACCACCCCCCCTCAAAAAAAAGTCCAGATGCTTTTTGAAAAGCACCTTTGGGACAATCATGACTTGGATCCACATCTGGTTTGGGTCATGAAACATCTGCAAGAAAACAGCCAAGCAGAGAGAGCATCCAGGACCCCACAAGAATCCTCCCACTCTTCCTCCACCATTCTCCTCCTCCTTCTCTTCCTTCACCATTCTTCTCCTTCTCCTCCTCCTCCTTCACTATTTTCTCCTTCTTCTCCTTCTCCTCCTCCTCCTTCACTGTGCTGTCCAGCCAGTGTATGGGAATTGGGTAGTTAGGTAGCAATTGTGAGCTGTCCCCTTAAGGGAAGGCATCATGGTAAATGTAGTTAAGGTACCCTGGGAAATGTAGTCCATGTCAGGTGACCACATCTGTAATCCTGATTGGTCACTAAATTGAGCCTCGATGGGTCGGGGGAGTTTTCCTCACTCTTGGCTGAACCCACGGATTTGTGGTAACCGTTCTCCTTCTATCGTAACAAGATGGGAGAAAAAGGATAGGAGATAAAATATCTTTTGACAGTTCTGTATTCTGTACAGTGATAGATTTTGTCTTCTGTACAGAAGCAGATAGATAAACTCAACAAAACATTCGTACAAAGTCTTTATTATTGGTCCATCAGGTATCCTCATAACTCACATTTGTGATGAAGTTCTTCTTAACGTCCAAATCTTTTGCATATCTGTCTTGTAGGCAAAAAGATGGTTATCTCCTTATCCCTTTCCTCCCATCTTGTAGTTGCCAGGAGTCCCTGAGTTCAGGCAAGAGCGAAGAAACCTCCCCCCAACCCATCGAGGGTCAATTTAATGACCAATCAGGATTACAGATGTGGCCACGTGACATGAACTACATTTCCCAGGATTCCTTAACTACATTTACCATGATGCATTTCTTTAAGGGGACAACTCACAATTGCTACCTAACTATCCAATTCCCATAACACTGGCTGGACCGCACATACACCATTCTCCTCCTCTTCCTCCTTCACCATTCTCCTACTCCTACTCCTCCTACTCCTCCACCATTCTCCTCCTCCTCCTCCTCCATTCTCCTCCACCATTCTCCTCCTCCTCCTCCTCCCTTCACCATTCTCCTCCTCCTCCTCCTCCTCCTTCACCATTCTCCTCCTCTCTTCCTCCACCATTCTCCTCCTCCTCCTTCACCATTCTCCTCCTCCTCCTCCTCCTCCTTCACCATTCTCCCTCCTCCTCCTTCTCCTCTGTTCTGTATAGAAATCTACATACTCGAAATCCGCAACCCGGATTGGCTAAAACGCACTGCCACCCACTGATTGGTCGCTCGGGATCGCCCGCGATTGGCTGAGCCGATCGCGGGCGATTCAAACGACCCGATTGGCCGCAGCACTCAGCAGAAGGTCTTTAAGCCGCGCTTCTTCCCCACTTTCCCCACTTGTGTTTTACCCGAATAAAGAGCTGAACCAAGTCACTGCCTCGTGTCCTTTGTGCGTATGAGATATACGACACTGGCGGCGAAGGTGGGATTCTAGCAAATCCCACACCGCACGTGGCCCACGGAACCGCAACCGGCAACATGGCCAGCGGCAACGTGCCACCCGCTCCTTTCAACGCCGCTACTGAAGAATGGGAATCTTACATCGACCGATTCCTCATGTTCTTGGAGAGCAACAATCTCAAGGACGCGAACGGACAGAGAAAACGGGCCGTTTTTCTCACGCACTGCGGCCCCGCTGTTTTCAAAATGGCAAAAGCCCTTGCCAAGCCGCTCGATGTGAAGGTCATGGACTGGGACGACCTCGAACCCTGCTGAGGAGCCACTACGCACCCGCTGTGCCCACCCTCATTCGTCGGCACGAATTCTACCGCCCGCGACCAGAAGCAAGGTGAGAGCGCCAGCAAGTTTGTGGCAGAGCTCAGGGACCTCGGAGGGCTATGCGGGTTTACCGATCTAGACGAAGCCCTGAGGGACCGCGGCGTCCTCGGCCTCCGGATTCCGTCCTGCAAAGCCGGATCATGGCAAAAGGCGACATCTCCTCGCGGATGCCCTCGCAGACGCCACGGCAGCAGAAGCGACCGGAGATCCGCAGCCCAACTGAAGCAAACCAGCACCGCAGAACGGACCACCGCAGCGCGCGACCGACGACAACTACCGAACAGCCACCTCCACGCACCACGGCGACCTCGAGTCCTCCTCAGGCTCGGAAGACGACGAGGAAGATGTCCATCGCATGCAGACGGGCGCGACCGGCGCGACCCACGGAACCGAAGATCAAAGTTCCAGTGTGCCGGCTGTGGGGTGAGCATCCAAGGTCAGAATGCCGTTTTTAGACGCGATCTGCCGCCATTGCGACAAACGGGACACATCGCAAAGGTCTGCCGCCTAAAGAGGAACCACAGCCCCGCCACCGAGACACAACCCCGAAGACGCGACACCACCAGGCGCAACAACACTCCACCAAGAAACCGCGATCGGGACAGCGAGAGCCGCTGGAGCCGGAAGCGAGGAACCGCCCACGTTTACGAGGCCGCCAGCGTGAGGAAACCCACCAAACGGTCATCGTCGGCCATTCCTCCAACTGGGACAGCCGGAAGGTCCACGTGGAGGTCGAGATCGAGTGACCGCCCTGCAAAATGGAAGTCGACTCCGGGTCGCACTCTGTCCATGGTCGCATGGCGGGAAATTAAGCGACTAGTACCTTCCATGAAGCGGCACGAGCTGGAGAGCCAAACACTCGCCCTCAAAGATTACCAGGGGAATCGCATCCCCGTGGTGGGGACCGGGCACTTCAAGGTCACTTTTAAAGGCGCACCGAAATACTTCCGCTAACAGTCGCCGAACGAGACCGCCCCAGCCTATTGGGACTACAATGGTTTGCGCCGCTGGGACTAGAAGTGACCGGCACCAACCACATCGCCGAAGCAGACTGGGAGGAACAGCTCAGGCGCGACTTCCAGGAGGTCTTCGACGGGAACCTAGGCAAGTACCGGGCCCCCAATATCGTTCAGCCTAGACCCCACCATTGCACCCATCCGCCTCAAACCCAGGCGAGTACCTTTCGCCCTCCGACCCAAAATCGATGAGCAATTAAACAAGCTCATCGAACAGGAGTCCTCGAGGCCACAGATCATGCCCGATGGGAGACCCCCATAGTCACCCGATAAAGCCAGACGGGTCGGTGAGAATCTGTGGGGACTACAAGGCCACCCTAAACCGCGCGCTACAACAAAGCGCCTACCCCGTCCCAGTAGTACAACACCTCTTGCACTCACTGGGAGGAGGCAGGGTCTTCGCCAAACTCGACCTGGCACAAGCCTATCAGCAACTGCCGGTAGACGAGGAAACCGCCAAGCGCAGACAATAGTCACACACCGGGGGCCTTCCGCTGCAAGAGGCTGCAATTGAGTCAGCGTAGCCCCGGGGTATTTCAAAGCCTGATGGAAAGACTCCTCCGGGCATAAAAGGGGTGGTGCCGTACTTTGACGATGTATTGGTAGCCGGGCTGATCGGAAACAATTAGAGGGCCGCCACGGGAAGTACTGAGGAGATTCCAAAACGCGGGCTCAAGGTTAAGAGAGAGAAGTGCCAACTGCACACAACAAGGGTCGAGTTCCTGGGGTATTTACTAGATCAGCATGGAATCCACCCCACCGAGGGCAAAATAAAAGCCATTAAAGAAGCCCGAAGCCCGAAACAAAACGGAATTACAAGCGCTCCTGGGGTTAATAAATTTCTACAATGTTTTCCTGCCCCAAAAGGCGACACGGCGGAGCTATTGCATAGGCTGCTCGACAAGACAGCCACCTGGACGTGGGGGAGACGAGAAGAGGACGCCTTCAACAGAACCAAGGACCTTCTCACATCAGACGCTGTCCTCATCCAGTACAGCGAGACACTCCCCATCACGGTAACGTGCGACGCATCCCCTTTCGGAGTAGGAGCCATCCTCAGCCACACCCTCGCAGACGGAAAAGAAGCGCCCATCGCTTTTTCTCGAGGACCTCTCAAAACCCGAACGAAACTACAGCCAATTGGATAAGGAGGCTTTAGCCATTGTCAGCGGCCGTAAAGAAATTCCACGAATACCTTTACGGCAGGACCTTCACCATAATCACGGACCATAAACCACTGCTGGGAATACTGGCAGGAGACCGGCCACACCAATCATCCTCTCCCAAGGATGACAAGGTGGTCCGAATTTCTTGCCGCCTACAATTACCGACTAATCCACCGCCCGGCAAAACAATTCCGCACGCAGACGCCTCAGCCGCACACCGTTGCCAACCCTGGACGACGACCCAGCACCAACCACGTCTACCCTGAGCATCGAGACCTTACCCAACCTACCCTGACCGCGCCAGACATTGCCCTAGCAACCAATAAAGACAGACGTCTGGCGCAGGTCCTGAGATGGGTGGGGAAAGGCTGGCCAGAAAAAGAGGAAGACAGCGAGTTCAAAGCTTACCGGAGCCGACAAACAGAACTGTCAACACAAAAGGGTTGTTTATTGTGGGGGGACAGGGTCGTAATCCCGGAAAATTACAAAAAAAAGTCCTAAGCATGCTACACGAAGGGCACCCGGCATCGTTAGGACAAAAGCCTGGCCAGAAGCCACGCCTGGTGGCCAGGGATGGACAAAGAGATCGAAGCCTGGGTAGCCTCCTGCAAGCAGTGCCAGGAATCAAGACCAAACCCCCGCCGCCCGAGCCGAGAGTGGGAAACCCCCAGGGGTCCATGGTCCCGAATCCACGTAGATTTCGCAAGGGACCAACCAAAGGACACACCTTCCTGATAACCGTAGACGCTTACTCAAACTGGCTGGAGGTAAGCAACATGAAGACGACCACCACAGACTCCGTCATCAGAGAACTCAGCAAACTCTTCGCAACCCACGGCCTCCCAGATGTCATCGTATCGGACAACGGCCCCCAGTTCACCGCACTCACCGTTCGAGAAATTCCTAGCAGAACGAGGAATCCGACACGCATTAACAGCGCCGCACACCCGGCGCGGCGAACGGTAGGGCGGAGAAAATGGTCCAATTCACAAAAAGACCATCCAAAAGATCGAAACCGCGACATACAGGACAAGATAAATCGAATGCTCCTAATTCAACACATAACCCCGAGTACCACAACAAACAAGAGCCCAGCGGAGCTATTAATGGGAAGAAAACTGCGATCCCGCTCGACCGCCTGCACCCCACATACAACCCGGAAAGACCCCCTGATTCTACCAGCAAACACAGAACATTCTCACCGGGAGACAAGGTTTACGCAAAAACCTCACCGGAGACCCCTCTGGGTACCGGCAACGATCACCCAAGCAACAGGGCCACTCTCGTACCGCCTCCAAACAGCTGACGGACGAGCGTGGAAGCGCCACATCGACCAACTGAGATCAAGAACCACCGCAGGAAACACAACCGACACGCAGATACCAGGTACAGAAGGGAACCGGCAGGACACCAACCAAGAGGAGAGGGAAGACCCCAAAGAACAAACCCACCCGAAAAGGAACCAGCAGTACTCACCACCTGAAGAACCGGAGAGCGACCCACTCGAAGCCTCGCCTGGAAGGAGCAGCCGAGCCAGCTCAACCGACCCCGAAGCCCGAGCGGGAGCAGCCAAGCCAGCTCAACCAGCCCGAGAAAAGCCGAGCGGGAGCAGCGGAGCCAGCAGCTCGACCGACCCGGGAAGACCAGGAGGGAGCAGCGGCGAGAGGCCTGACTCACCTTCCAGGCGGTTCCATCAACGAGGCGGAGAGCGACAGGAGTCCCACCCAACCGGCCAACAACCAGATGACAACTGACCAACGCAAGTCAAGTAGGAAAATACGGAGCCCGCTACTTACGGGACTACGTCACGTAGGACCAAACCAAGAGGGGAGGGGTGTTCTGTATAGAAATCTACATACTGAAATCCGGCAACCCGGATTGGCTAAAACGCACTGCCACCGGATTGGCTGAGTGCGCGGCACTGATTGGTCGCTGGGATCGCCCGCGATTGGCTGAGCCGATCGCGGGCGATTCAAAACGACCCGATTGGCCGCAGCACTCAGCAGAAGGTCTTTTAAGCCGCGCTTCTTCCCCACTTTCCCACTTGTGTTTTACCCGAATAAAGAGCTGAACCAAGTCACTGCCTCGCGTCCTTTGTGCGTATGAGATATACGACATCCTCCTCCACCATTCTCCTCCTACTCCTCCTACTCCTCCTCCATTCTTCTCCTTCTCCCTCTCCTCCCCCCTGCAAACCTTCCCCCTTCTAGCACTGACTGTTATCTCCTTTGGCTAATCGCGAGCCTGCAGGGAAAGCACCCAGGGTCGGGGAGCGCGGCTCCCTGACGTTTCTTTCACCTGGGTTAAAAACCTCCTCGTAAAACCCGACCGCGACCCCCCAAGATCTCCATGCCGATAGCAAAACGTCCCTGGGCCATCGGAGCGCGGCGTCGTTTATGTGAAAGAAACCAGACGGGGGACGAGTAGATGCCCTCGGCTTACAGCCGGCCGCGACCTTGATCCACGCTTTGACTTGGGACATTTCCTTCCTCCCCACCTCCGCAGTCCCACCTGGGGGATGAGGAGGGGGGGAGGATGCTAGAGACCCCATTTAGGCGGTGAACTCTGCCGGGCGGGCTGCGGATCCCGGGCCGGGGGACTTTGAACCACCCAGAAACGCGAAAAGAAACGAGCCTCCTTTTCGCCCGTGTAATCAACCCGGCAGCCTCGGGGGGGTCTCTGTCAAGGCAGCGGCAACCGATCCCGGCGCTGAAGAGGTCGGGGAAAAAGTGGGGCCCGGGGGGGGTGGGCTTGCAGACCCCTCCAGGAACACACACACACACACAGACACAGACAGACACAGACACACACACACACACACACCTGCCCGCCGCGCGAGGCGTCTCGCTTGGCAGTCCGGGGAGTCTGTAAATCTTCCCCCCGTCAGAATCAATGAGCTGAATTAACGGCCGGCGCCGCCGTTTCAGCTCCCAGGAGCGATCCCTCAATTCGGGGGGAGGGGGAGCAGCTGAGGGGGACCCCCCCTCCTCCTCTGCCGGAGAAGGCCAAGGGCGAGGCGCGCACAGACGCCCGCCGGAGGGGGTCCCCGCTTTGGTGCGCCGGAGAGGGACCCACCTCCTCCTTCTCCTCTTCCTGGGGGCGCAAAGGGTGGGGAGGCGATTCCAGGGGGGGGGGACGAGCAAGGGGCAGAAACTGGTGGGGAGGCGCCCCCTCCAGGGAGAAAAAGTGGGAGGGGGTGGGCGCTTCCAGGGAGGGGGGGTCTCTCTTGCAAAGCGCAATGAGCTTTTTCTCTATTCCTGCCCAGCCTCGCCCCCCCGCCGGCTGAGAATTTGGGGCGCAGAAGCTCCAGACCCCTCCCCCCTTCCCCCAATTCCTTTCCCCGTTGCCTCCCCCCCTCTTCGTCCTCTCCCCTTCCTCCCCCCCCAAAAAAAGAAACCCCTTGCTTAGCCGCAGCCCGGCGTTGCCTGAGAGGCAGGCGAACGGCTGCGGCGCCTGGAATTGAAAGCCTAGCCCCCAACACACACACCCCACCCCAAAAAGCCATCAGAGGGGAGAGGGACAGACAAACTCACGCTTATTTTCGTGGCGCCTTTGCCGATTTCTTCCTGCGGGGATGCTTTTAGCTGTCGGGTGGGGGGAGGAAGGAGGGAGAGAAGAAGAAGGGAGAAGCCATTAGTTCAGCCTGGAGAAAGGCGGCCTGGGGGGTGGGCGGGCGGGCGGGGGGGAACCATCAACCCTTGGCCTTTAAGGTGGGCTTTAGAGGCAAGGCTGGTGGGAGTAGGGAGAGCGGAGATTAAGGGGAGGGGGAGAGAGAGGGGTGCTCAGCCCTGCAAGCCCAGGGGGGACAGGTGTGTGGGGGGGGGGGTGTTCTGACCCACGCCCTTTTCCAACAAATCACACACAATCCAAAAGGAACCGAAACCTTGTAAGGCTTTTGCAAAATAATGAGCTGGGATAAGCACCAGCCTCGCCAAACGGTGCGAGACTTGCCAAAAGAGAACAGACAAGAAATCATTTGCAATACAAGAATCTTCAAATACAAACTCAGGATACCGGAATGTCCACGAGGCTGGAGTTTCAAAACGTCTTTGCTTCCTGCAAAGTACGTCGGTTTCACGGCTGGCTTTTATCTTCTTGAAGGAGGGGCCATTACCCTGCAGCCTTACTCCCGAGTCGCCCGTGCTGTTGTAACTGCTCTTTCCCCCGAGCAATCCTTGCGTGCACGCTTTGCACGGGGCACAGGCTCCTCGGGAACCTCCTCATCGCTGCTGCCAGCCCCCACCATCTCCGAAGGCAGCAGTCCACTCCCTAATGGTCCCGGCCCCTCATCCGAGTCCTCGCTCTCCTCAGCCATCTGCACCTGCTACCGGCTAGCCACAACAGTGGGGAGGGGGGGCAGGTGGGGGGAGGATGAAGGCCAGTTTTCCCAGCCGTTTCCCCAGCCGTAAGGACAGCCTGCCCAGCAGCGAGGAATAACAGAATAATGGAGTGAGAAGGGGCCGTGCGGGGGAGTGTCCTCTATAGTCCGACACCCACAGGAATTTTTCAACACCTGGCAGGAAGGAAAGTGGACAAGGCTGGTGGCTGTGGCACAATGAGTGGGGAATTTTGACTTGGCCTGGCTTAATTTTTCTGCATTGGGGGTGTGTGTGTGTGTGTGAAGAGAGGCGCATTGGGTGCTGGGTTCAATTCAAGGGGTTGCTTGTGACTTATAAAGCCCCACCTGGCATGGGGGCCAGGCTACCTACCAATTGCCTTTGTCCCATTATATCAGCACACACACACACACACACACACACACACACACACACACACTCACACTGTCAGGCTACAGGTCTGTTGCGGACTCCGTGAGGTAGAACATAGTCTAATAGGCTTGGAAGGGACCTTGGAGGTCTCCTAGTCCAACCCCCACTACTCAAGCAGGAAATCCTATATACCATTTCAGAATAACTGAGTTGGAAGGGACCTTGTAGGTCATCTAGTCCAACCCCACCCCCACCCCCCAAGCAGGAGAGCCTGCACCATTTCTGACCCATGGCAGTCCAGCCTCTTCTTGAAAGCCTCCAGGGATGAAGCTCCCACAACCTCCGAGGGCAACTTCTCTTCCATGGGTGGATTGTCCTCACCGACAACACATTTCTCCATAGTTCTAGGTTGCTTCTCTCCTTGATTAGTTTCCGTTGCTTGTCCTGCCTTCTGGTGCTTTGGGAAATCGATTGACCCCCTCCCCTCTGGGGCAGCCCCTTGTCACAAAGCCAGAAAGGTTGGGGATCACAGGTCCAACTGCTTTTAATGTTTTAAGACACCCAGAATCTCCCCACAGCGGGACGGGTGGCAAACAAATATAATAAGCAAAGACAATTAATCAGAATAGTGCCTGCTGCTAGTCTCTTCCCTCTTTGCCAAGACTGGCAATGCCAAAAGCTGCTCTGGTCGTTTCCATCGTTCTTTCTTCCTGTCCCTCCATCACACAAGAAAGGGAAGGATGGACAACTTCCTCACTGGCGTTTGTTCTCCGAGCCTGCTGTCCCGTTTCCAGATGTTTTATTCACCGGACTGGGTAAATATCATCTGAACTTCAGCTGAAGGGCCGTCAACTCATTACATATTTCTAGGGTCTTTTTAAGAGTTGCCAACAGAAAGGAGTGGGGGGGGGGGAGGAAGGGGTTTGAAAGAGCAATGCGGCAGCTCGGAAATCGAAAGCGCATTCCATAAATAGTTTTTTCAGAGATAGTAAATAGGCGACTGAAGTTTCTGCCATGCAAAATTCAAACCGGAGAGCATGATGGATGACTCTGGGCTATGGAGGTGTCCCATTGGAGAATATGGGTTGCGTGGCTTACGGGGGAGGAAAGGGCCCTGATTCCCTTCATTATCCACACCTGGGAATGAGAGTTTAAAAGAGATGCATGCTCAGTGCGGCAGCTGCTGGGAGCAAACGTGAGTTTATCCTGTGTTGTCATTGCTTTTCTGTGTTCCTGGCATCTTCCCAACCAATGTTGAGTTATTGCCGTGCCTTTAAATCTGGCATTCTTGCTTCTGCCCTACTGGACTAATTGCCTCATTTTGCCTTGATTGGACTTATAGTTACAGTTTTTGTTGACCTTGTTTCGGACTTGATTCTCTGCAGCCAAAGGCTGTTCCTGGGAGAGTTTTTCTCCGGCCAGAAGTTAACCTGGACATTGGGGGCAAAGTTGGAGCGCATAAGGGGACTGTTAAGTCGGCCGATCGATCCCAAGAACAGACGCGACGCAGTGACTGGTTCAAAGCTCTTTTTATTTAAGTTGAATCTGCCGCCGGCTTGGAGTGCGGCGGCTTATATTGAACTGGCGCCGGGCACCGCAGCCAATGACAGCCGTTCGAATCACCCGCGATCGGCTCGGCCAATCGCGGTTGCTTCGTAACGGCCAATCAGCGCCGCGCACTCGACCAATCCGAGTGCTGTGCGTTTAGCCAATCAGAAGTGCAGGTTTACAAGAATGCAAATATATATACAGAACAGGGACTCCTACGGATTCTCTGACTGTGTGGCCTTTGTTTATACGCCACGAGCCTGAAATTATTTCTAAATTTGGGGCGGGGTTAGATCCGTCTTTTGCAAGACTGGTGATCCTCAACGTACGATCCAAAATCAACGAGTCCACGATGGCCAAATGAATGGAGCAAAAAAACCCCAACAACCTCGGCTTCTGCCATTTGCCGTGCCATCTCTGTGGGACTCCTAACCTCCAGAGCACCAGATGATGCACAGCTGGGAAAAATGACTGAAGGGCTGGGAGGAGCTGCAGAGAACGCCATGATATCACCTGTGATTAGCTAAGGGGGGCGGGTGGGGGGAAGGATATCTCAGGACCGAGATGTGGAGAATGGAGAGCAGAGCGAGAGAGGAGGAGGAAGAGGAAGAGGAGGAAAGGGAAGAGGAGGAGGATTATGAGGTCCTTGGTGCCCTCTGAGCTTGCAGACGTTTCATGACCCAACTAAGGAACATCATCAGTGCTAGAAGGGAGTGAATTGAAGTTTCTGGAGAGGAGGAGGAGCTGGAGGAAGGGGAGGAAGAGGAAGTGCAGCAGGAGTTGCAGGAGCAGGGGTAAAGGGAGGAGGAGCAGCAGGAGGAGCAGGAGGAAGGGGAAGGGGAGGAGGAGGAGGAGGAGGAGGAGGAGGAGAATGACTGTGGGGTCCTTGGTGCTCTCTGAACTTGGTGGTTTTCTTGCAGATGTTTCATGGCCCAACTAGGGAACATCATCAGGGCTAGAAGGAGGAGAGATATGTGGAGAGGAGGAGGAGGAGGAGGAGGAAGAGGAGGAGGATGAGGAGGAGGAGGAGGACGACTATGAGGTCCTTGGTGCTCTCTGAGCTTGCAGATGTCTCATGACCCAACTAGGAAACATCATCAGTGCTAGAAGGGAGTGAAGTTTGTGGAGAGCAGGAGGAGCTGGAGTAAGGGGAGGAGAAGGGAGTTCAGCAGGAGGAGGAGCAAGGGGAGGAGGAGGAGGAGGAGCAGGTGAAACAGGACCGGAGTGGTCCTAGATGCTCTCTGATCTCGGCGGTTTTCTTGCAGATCTTTCATGGCCCAACTAGGGAACTTCATCAGTGCTAGAAGCGGGTGGGGACGGTGGAGTGAAACGGAGGAGTAGGGAGGCCCCAGGGGAAGGGAGGGAGGCATCAAACAAGGGAGGGGCCCCTCTGCTGAGTCCAGCAAAAAGAGGGGTGCAGTTCTTGGGGGAGCAAGGAAGAGAAACAACCCAGGCAATGCTCCCAGAGGCTGACATCACTCTGGGGCTTCCCAGTTGCTCTGCATCCAACAGATCTGACCAACTTTGGTTCCTTCCAAACGGGGGTTTGCTCCGGTTCTTGGTGAAAACAGTGTTTATCCTTCCTTGACTCCTCCTGAAAGATGGCTGGACTTCAACTCCTAGAATTCCATACCTTAGCCAGTAGTTGGGGATTCTGGGAGTTGGAGTCCCGCCCATCCTCAAATGGCCAAGGATGAGAAATTTGATTTGAAGCAGCAAAAAAAACACAACCCAGAGTTTTGAGCCAACTGAAAGGTTAAGAAAGGAGGCTCGAAGCCATTTGACGCTATCCAAAATGTGTTCTTGGAAGGGGGACCCTCTTCGGGGCCGGATGGATGGGCTCCTGGGGGCCCATAAACTTTGAGGACCTTCTCCTGCTTCTGAGATTAAAAAAAACAGGCGGCTGAGATCCTTCCCCAGATGGGAGACTCGCCAAAAGTGATCGATCTTTGGTCTTGATGGAGCCAGACAGGCTTAGCCGGTAATGTTCAGGCTGAGCTAAAAACCTTGCAAATTTATTTCTCGGGACTCGCCTGGTTGCACCAGCCTCTTCCGAGGCTCACTTGGGAAAGGTTCTTCCCTGGGCAGGGGACGATGGGCACCAGAAGGCAGAACAAGAAGCAACGGATGGACAATTTATCAAGGAGAGAAGCAACCTAGAAATCAGGAATGATTTCCTGACAGTGAAAACGACGAACGAATGGAACGAATGGCTTGCCTTGTGGGGCCTTCATCGCGGGAGGTTTTTAAAAAGAGACTGGAGAGCCATTTGTTTGAAGTGATATAGGGTCTCCCGCTTGGGCTGGACTAGAAGACCTCCAGTGTCCCTTCAAGCTCAATTCTGATTCTAATTCTAAACCTCAAGGTCCCTTTCAACTCTCTTATCCTGTTATCCTTTATTCTGTTGTTCTGTTGATTTGCTATTCTGATTATGAATTGAAGAGGAGAGCCAGGTTAGTGGGATTCAAACTTCTTAACAACCAGTTCAGTAGGTGTAGCCAGGGGTGGGATTCTACCGGTTCGCACCTATTCGCTGGAACTGGTTGTTAACATTCTAAGCAGTTCAGAGAACCGGTTGTTAGAGGAAATTACAGGGCTAATCCTGTAAGGAAGGCAGGAAGGAAACATTCTGGTGTTGCTTACAGAAACTACCTCTCCGTTGATGTTAAGTTTGGGTAATGAGAGGCTGAACCAGAGCATGGTGCAACTAATACTTTATTAAGATAATAAAGGACTGAACGTGCTAGCCAAGCCTGGAACTGGCTCGCAGCGATCAGCAAACGGTTGGACCCCGCAGCCTGCTTTTATAGCTGGCTGCTGGGGAGAACCAACCAATGAGCAAGGGGGCAGCCGCCCCCGCAGCGCGAACAGACCTGAGTGGGAACTCCTTAGAGTTCCAGGGACATAACAGTTGACCCTTATTACATTCTTGGCAGGATTTGACTTCCTGTCTCAGGAACTTCTCTGGAGTTTTTTTCCCCTCCTTTGCTGGTACTTTGCTTGTGTGGAGGGACCATTCAAAGTTACAGTGGCACTGAAAAAAGTGATTTATGACCATTTTTCACACTTACGACTGTTGCAGCATCCCCACAGTCACGAGAGGCCAGGCGAGGAGATGCGTGCCTCGATGTGAGTGATATTGAGTGGGCCATACCCAGCCAATAACATGACCACCAAGCCACACCTACCACCTAAGCCACGCCCACAGAACGGGTTGTTAAAAAATTTGAATCCCACCCCTGGGTGTGGCCTAATTTGTGGGTATGGCTTGGTGGTCACGTGACTGGCTGGGTGTGGCTTGTATGTAGATATTGTAAATATTTATGTAAATATTGATATATTTTTTTATTAAAAAAGAGCAGCTTTTATCCCAAATCAGGCAAAGCAGGCAGGCAGATTGAGTTGCTTGCAGAATCACAGAGTCCCTCAGAAATCTACGTTTCTGCCATCTGCTGCCTGAGTCAGTGGCGTGATTTGCCGGTTCTCCGAACTGCGCAGAATCATAACAACCGGTTCTGCAGAACTGGTCTGAACAGGTAGAATCCCGCCCCTGGCCGATGGGGTCCAAAGATCAGAGAGATCAAGAAATCCTTCTAGGCCAATGTTTTCCAATCTGATCAACTTGGAGTTGGGTGGACTTCAACGCCCAGAATTGGGAGTTGAAGTCTATCCATCTTCAAGTTGTCAAGTTGAGAGACATTTGTTTTAAAGAGATCCCGCCCTCTTGGTCCACTGGAAAAGGACAGTCCGCGGCCTTTAGAAAGGATGGAGTGATAAACAGGAGGAAATAAAACAGTACGGCTCAATCCGGAAGCGTCTGATGGGGCTCATTTGATTTTGGACCTCCGTTTGCAGGTTTCTGGTGTCTTTCTCCAGCTTTGTGGCCTCTCTGCAGGAGGCATCCATTCTGGCTTGGGACCAACATGGGCCTTGCCTTTAAAATATGGAGGACCAGGCCACCTGGCTGTAATCGGTGCCCTCTGCCAGGTGGACGAAAGACCCTATGTGAGGGGCACTCACATTGCAGAACTGGTCAGAAGGGCCCAGCCAGCTGTTATTTATTTATAAAATGTATTGGCCTCCCATGTTATCCTGAAGGCAGAGGTCTCCAAACTTGGCAACTTTAAGACTTCTGGACTTCAACTCCCAGAATTCTCCAGCCAGCTAGAATTCTGGGAGTTGAAGTCCAGAAGTCTTAAAGTTGCCAAGTTTGGGGACTCCTGCCCTAAGATAATTCTGGGAGGCTTATGATTATATATCTATATCTATATCTATATCTATATCTAAATCTATATATCTATATCTAAATCTATATCTAAATCTATATCTATATCTATATCTAAATCTATATCTATATCTATGACATTCAGCTTTGTTCGGGTATTTTCCCACGTCATTGTGGTTGTGCTTTTAAAGTTGTAGCAACGTTTCAGCAGAATCTCATCTGCCATCATCAGGCTTCTGTATCTATATCTATATCTATATCTATCTATCTATATCTATCTATCTATATCTATATCTATATCTATATCTATATCATCTATCTATCTATCTATCTATCTATCTATCTATCTATCAACTATCTATCTATCTGGCTATCCTATATCTATCTATCTATCTATCTATCTATCTATCTATCTATCTATATCTATCTATCTATCTATCTATCTATCTATCCTTATCTATCTATCTATCTATCTATCTATCTATCTATCTATCTATCTATCTATCCTCCATCTATCTATCTATCTATCTATCTATCCTCTATCTATCTATCTATCTATCTATCTATCTATCTATCTATCTATCTCTATCTATCTATCCTCTATCTATCTATCTATCTATCTATCTATCTATCTATCTATCTATCTATCTATCTATCTATCTCTATCTATATCTATCTATCTATCTATCTATCTATCTATCTATCTATCTATCTATCTATCTATCTATCTATCTATCTATCTATCTATCTATCTATCTATCTATCTATCTATCTATCTATCTATCTGGTATTCAGCTTTGTTCGGGTATTTTCCCATGTCATTATAGTTGTGCTTTTAAAGTTGTAGCAATGTTTTGGCAGAATCTCATCTGCCATCATCAGGCTACACACACACACACACACACACACACACACACACACACTAGGTGGATACCTGTGCTTTGCTACAAAACTATGTGGTTGGGCTTAGTTTTTGGGGAGGAAAATAAGGGGGGCAAAAATTCTGCCTCTGCCTCCCAGCATTCATTGGTATTCATCTGGCTAGCGTCCTGTTAGTGTGTGAGAGTTAAGGGCTGTTTGGAAACTCAAAGAGTATTTGCTGTGTGAGCAAGAAAGAGACAGTAAGGAGCCCGGACGTGGCTTAGCTCAAGTGTTCTGTACTATAGCTGCTTGCTGCTGTGAAAGTGAAAGTGAAACTCCTCTCCTCTGCTTAAGTTTTGCATTGGGAACAGGTTTCTTTTCAGGTGGGGAGCAGAACTCCTTAGCATCAGAGCGTGTTAATAATAATAATAACATAGGAAATCCTAATGCTCTGACGGTCCTTTGGAAAAATCCTTTCTTAGTGAGCCCACAGAAGCCAAGAGGAACCGACGGGCCAAATTTCAAGTTTGTAGGCTTGACGGTTCTGGAGATTTTGTGATGGTGCCTGAGGGGGTCTTTCGCTTTTGGATAGATAGCTCTCTTTTACCCATACCGTTAAAACATAAATAAAACCAGCACTGAAACCTAAAGACACGTGGGGAGGGCAAGGGCAGAGTTGGGGGGGGAGATGGGATGACCCCCTCCACTGGGCTGTCCCCCTCCCCCAATGAGATCCCAACCAAACTGGCAGAGCCACATCCAGCGACACGCAGGGAGAGGCAGTCCGGGGGGGGCGGCCGCAGCAGCAGTACCTGGTTGTTGTTGTCCCAGTTCTCCTTCTCCGTCCAGTCCTTATGGGTCCGCACGTACCACCACTGGATCTCCAGCGAGTAGGAAGGGGAGCTGCTGCCGCGGAAGGAACAGGCCATCTCCACATCCTCACCCGCCCGGGCCGTCATATCGTGAGGGGTCTCGGTGAAAAAGGCTGCAAGGGAAACCAAGATGAGTTAGGGCGAGGTTGCACCCGGGATAGCCCATCAATCAATCAGTCAATCGGTTAGAATAGAGCCCATCAATCAATCGATCAGTCAATCGGTTAGAATAGAGCCCATCAATCAATCGATCAGTCAATCGGTTAGAATAGAGCCAATCAATCAATCAATCAATCAGTCAATCGGTTAGAATAGAGCCAATCAATCAGTCAATCGGTTAGAATAGAGCCAATCAATCAATCTATCAGTCAATCGGTTAGAATAGAGCCAATCGATCAGTCAATCGGTTAGAATAGAGCCAATCAATCAATCTATCAGTCAATCGGTTAGAATAGAGCCAATCAATCAGTCAATCGGTTAGAATAGAGCCAATCAATCAATCAATCAGTCAATCGGTTAGAATAGAGCCAATCGATCAGTCAATCGGTTAGAATAGAGCCAATCAATCAATCTATCAGTCAATCGGTTAGAATAGAGCCAATCGATCAGTCAATCGGTTAGAATAGAGCCAATCAATCAATCTATCAGTCAATCGGTTAGAATAGAGCCAATCAATCAGTCAATCGGTTAGAATAGAGCCAATCAATCAATCAATCAGTCAATCGGTTAGAATAGAGCCAATCAATCAGTCAATCAGTTAGAATAGAGCCAATCAATCAGTCAATCAGTTAGAATAGAGCCAATCAATCAATCGATCAGTCAATCAGTTAGAATAGAGCCAATCAATCAGTCAATCGGTTAGAATAGAGCCAATCAATCAATCGATCAGTCAATCAGTTAGAATAGAGCCAATCAATCAATCGATCAGTCAATCAGTTAGAATAGAGCCAATCAATCAGTCAATCGGTTAGAATAGAGCCAATCAATCAATCAATCAGTCAATCGGTTAGAATAGAGCCAATCAATCAGTCAATCGGTTAGAATAGAGCCAATCAATCAATCAATCAATCAGTCAATCGGTTAGAATAGAGCCAATCAATCAGTCAATCGGTTAGAATAGAGCCAATCAATCAGTCAATCGGTTAGAATAGAGCCAATCAATCAATCAATCAATCAGTCAATCGGTTAGAACAGAGCCAATCAATCAATCAATCAATCAGTCAATCGGTTAGAATAGAGCTGGGAGGGACCTCAGAGGTCTTCTAGTCCACCCCACACACCCCGCTCAAGCAGGAGACCCTATCCCCATTTCAGACGAGTGGCTCTCCAGTCTCTTCTTAAAAGCCTCCAGTGACGGAGCGCCCCCAGGATTTCTGGTGGCGAGCAGTTCCACTGGTGAATCGTCCTCCCTGTTACGAAGTTTCTCCTTAATTCCAGGTTGCTTCTCTCCTTGATTGAGTTTCCGCCCATTATTTTCCGGTGCTTTGGAGAATAAGTTGACCCCTTCCTCTTTAGGGCAGCCCCTCAAATACTGGAATCCTGTTGTTATCCTGTCCCCCCACCGAGTCCTTCTCTTCTCTGGGACTGGCCAAACCCCAAATCCTCCAACTGTTCTTCCTATATTTTAGCCTCCAGGCCTTTTAATCGTCTTGATTTCTCTTCTCTGTCCTTTTTTTCCACAGTCCCAACCTCTTTTTTGTAATGTGGGTGACCAAAACTGGATGCAGGATTCCAGGTGTGGAATTACTAAGGTTTTATAAAGTAGGAGAATCCGGTGTGACTTCAGAGCAACCCAGCATCCAGGGTTGAAGGGCGGGTCAAGGACCACCCCGCCAAATCTCCACTTCCTGAAATCATAAGCTGGGAGTAAGGGCTGGAGCAGGGGGTCTCCAACCTTGGCAACTTTAAGCCAGACGGACTTCAACTCCCAGAATTCCCCAGGCAGCTTTGCTGGGAGTTGAAGTCCTCCAGGTTTCAAGTTGACAAGGTTGGAGACCCCTGGGCTGGAGGGAAATCTCTCCCCTTTTCCCCCTTTTTCCATTCCTCAAACCATGAAAAAAAAACAAACCCGCAACCCAGAGTTGCCAATCACTTCCCAGCCCTCCAGCTAATTAGCCATCTTCTTTCAAATGATTAATCAATTAGCCAATTAAAATAAATACTACAGTAGCTCAGGGTAGGGGCTATCTGGAGAATATACAATTAAGACGGCAATTGCTCTTGACTAAATAACACAGACAAGCCAGCATTGTTGGGGAAATCAGTCGGTCGGGCAGGGATTGTCAGGAAATTGGTCCCGCGGTCCCACCGGCGTGCCCGGCTCCGCCGGCCGGCGAGAACAGCCTCAGGTCTAGCCCGAGAACTGGCTGGGAAGAAAACGAAATAACGCCACCACCGATGCCTAAAGACGACCGGGGTTTGCACAATGGGTGTAGGCAGGGGTGGGATTCCAAAATTCCAGCAACCGGTTCGCTGCCCAGTTGCTGGTTGGGCATGGCCATGGTGGGCGTGGCCTACTGGTACTTCCGGTTTGGCCATTTTTCCCCTTCCCCATAGTCCGGAGGCTTCCCTCAGGCCTCGGGGAGGGCAAAAATGGCCTCCCCGGGCTCTGGAGGTCCTCCAGAAACTGGAAACGGGCCTGTTTCCAGACTTTTGGTACTTCCAGAAAGCTCATTCCATCCCCCCTCCCAGAGCCTCACAAACCCTGCACTTACCTGCATCGAAAATGGGCTGTATGGAAACTTCTGGGAGGGGCGGGGTGGGACGGGTGAGGCCAGCTGGCCAGTTCAACTACCAGTTCAGCAAAACAGATGCAAATTTAACATCCTGTTCGCCCAAACCAGTCTGAACTGGTAGAATCCCAGCTCTGAGTATAGGAGAAGAGCAGGCAGAAGGGGCGGTGGAATTAAACAAGTCATTAGCCCGGAGTCCTGTTATTCCCACAGACGGTCTAAGTCTTTTTTTTTTTTTAAATAAAGTTTTATTTGGGTTTTCACACATACAAAATATAAGTAAAACATCTTTTTTTGAAAATAGCATGGTCCCGGGTTGAACTTCTTTATACAGACACAAAACTCAATTTCATGCTCCTTTTTGTGTTCTATTCCATATCTTATACTATTCTACATTTTCTATATAGTTTCTCCCCTCTTTTAATTTTCTCAAGTTTATTCTGATTATCTCATCTCAATTCAAATCATTATATTTATACTTTTGTCTGTTCTGTTTCAATTTCATATTACCTTTTCTCATTAAACAAATTTTCTCCTGTAGTTACTAATTGGAGTATGACACCTTTATATCTTTTAATTACATCCATTCAACTCTTATTTAAACTGCAATGTATACCTTAAGGTTATGACCTTCAATATAATACATAATACATAACGTCCGATTGAATTCTGCTTGGTACATTCTTATAATACACACTAAATTCTTTAAAAAAGAAAGAAAGAAAGAAAGATTGTAAATCTATGTAATTATAAACCCTCATTCCATTCCAGTTCAGTTCTATCATTAATAATCATTAAAATCTTAACATCTTTAACACTTCTTTTCAATTAAATATCATACTTCCTTAAAAACACATATAATCTCCATAATTATTTTTCCCTTATTTCTCTTCACATATGTTTTATAAATCATTAAATATACCTTTTGTTACATTTATTTATTGACAAGCATTCCACTGAATTACGATAGCTATTTTATCAGACATTTTAATCATACATTGTTTCATATTTTCTAGTTATTTCTGCTTCTAATATAACCATACTATCTTATGTACCTTTGCAGAATCCCTTTTTCTATTAAGTTTTCACCCATTATCTCTAAATAGGCCCTGTTTCTCTATATTTTTCTTCTGTCCTTTATAACGTCTTTTCCTTTCTTTCTTCTCTCTCATCTTCTCTCTCCCCTTTTTACCCCCTTGTCTCTCTAGTTCTAATTCTCTCTTCTGCATTTCCCTCTTCTGTTGCTTTCTGATTTTATACTTATTTTTCACTCTATTTTTTTTGAGTTGTTTTTTGCAATCTTAAACTTTCCATTCTCTTTCCCCCTTTCCTTTTTTCCCCCACCTAAGATTACTTGTTCATTAAAGATGGCTTCTTCTTTGTCACAATCTTCTTGTTCTGCAGGCATTTCTTGTTGTCTCTCATAGATCCAAATCTCCATTTCTAAAAACTGAAATACGAAGCCAAAAGAACCTCGCCCTTCTTGTGCATCTTCTTTGGACTTTTTAAGTTCCATTTTCAGTTCTTCTAAAAGTGGAGCCATTTTAAACAGTTTTAAACAACCACCCAATTGATTTTAGTCATTCAAAACAATAACCAAGAATCCAAAAATCATCAAGTAATCTAGATAGTCCCGAGTTATATCTTCTTGTTTCTTTTTTGACTTTCTCTTCCTGGGGTTTTTGTTGCGATATTTCAGTTAGAATGTATCTTTTGGAAGTCTTGTTGAGATTTTGCTGTAAATTCTTTTTTAATTCCAGGCAGTCTCCTCCCTTCCAGATCCTGCCCTTTTATTCTTTTTCTCTCCTTTCCTGTTTTCAAAAGCTTTTAATTATCCAGAAATCTTTATTATCCCTTTGACTTTATTTTCAGCATTAAATGCCTATTGATGTCAAATTGGATTTTTTTCCAATTTCTTGCTTAAGTCTCTTAGCTGTCAGTATAGGAAAAGGAGAAAACCAAATCTTTTCCCTTTTCTCTCTCCTTCACAGCTTAAAAATCTTCTTAGGGAACAATGTTGTTGTTTTTTAACAGTTTCAATTCCAGGGTACCTTATTTGTTGCTTTTGCTGTTTGACCCGGTCAACCAAAACTTTCTCTTCTTATCTTCCTCCTGCACATTCTTTACTGGTCGAGTTCTTCTTTGTGGTGGCCATTTCTGACCACCACTGCAACTGCCTTTGGGAAAGGGAGTAATGGCCAGCTGGGGAGGAGAGATGTGGCTCTCCTCAACCTTGCTGGCAGTCTCCCCCCTCTTCACCACCTCTATGGGGTGGCTTAGCCCCGAAACCAGCCGGCTCAGGCCGCTCCAGCGGCAAGCACGGATCGAAGCCTCACAGAGACGAGGTTTCGGTCTGTCGCTGAAGAAGCTCAAACCGGAAGTCCCCCCACAAACGGTCTAAGTCTTAACTCCTCTTGAATTTTGTTGACTCTAATTTAGTGCTAATTGTTGCTGACCGTTAGTCAACTTGATTCTTGTTTATAGGCATGAGCGCAATAAATCAACTTAATGAGGAACTCAATGCGCACTCCAATTTTCCCTGCCTGATGATCAGAGTTTGCAGCACATCTGACCAGCACACAAGTAAATAATTCAGCAGGATTCGTTTTGCATAAGAAACTTCTTTATATAAAATATGTCAAGTCATAAAACATTTCTATGGCCATTTTAGAGTTGCCAACAGAAAGGGAGGGAAAGGGGTCTGAAAGAGCAGCGCGGCAGCTTGCAAATCAAAAGTGTATTCCATAAATAGTTTTTGAGAGATAGTAATTAGGTGACTGAAGTTTCTGCCGTGCAAATATCTAACCGGAGAGCACGATTGATGCCTCTGGGCTATGGAGGTGTCCCATTGGAGGATATGAATTACGATACACCCAGGGGGTGGGTGGAAAACCAGGGTCAAGGGTGACAATGAATTATGTGTCTCAGAGTCGGCTACACCCAGGCAATGCCAGACATGTGAACTCCCAATAAATCCTTTTGAAGTTTTGGAAGTTTTGGCTCGAGACTCATGATTTAAATGGGGTGACTGCTGGAATCCTGACAGCCAGCCATGTAATTGGGAAAAGGGGAGGCATTTAGGAATTACACGTGTAGAAACAGGGCAGGGTGCTGATTGTATACCCTTGTAGTCACCATTCTGCCCTTTTCACACACGCAACACATACCCACACAATGGATACTTGTAATTCAGGCCCTCCAAACTGAACCCCTGCCCTCTTGTGTAGCGGAATACTGAGAACCAAGTCCTCCCACCTACAACCATTCCTTTTAGTGACCCGTTGGAAGTTACAGTGGCACTGAAAAAAAAAATGACGTAGGATCGTTGTTCACACTGACTACCATTGCAGGGTCAAAATTCAGGGGGCTGGGCAACTGATTCGTATTTATGATAGTCGCTGTGTCGTTCCTCCCGGGGCCACGGGATCCCCTTTTGAGATCTTCTGACAAAGTCAACGAGGAAGCCGGATTCACTTAAGGACTGTGGGACTGACTTAACTACTGCAAGGACTCGCTTATCAACAGGTGGCAAGAAAGGTTGTGAAATGGAGAAAAAACATTCAATGAACAACTGTCACGCTCAGCAACAGAAATGCTAGAATTAATTGTGGACATAAGCCGAGGACTGCCTGTATTTGTCTCTCCATTCATTTGTCTGAACTGGTATATGGGCTGGACTAGAAGACCTCCAAGGTCCCTTCCAGCTCTGTTATTCTGTTCTGTTCTGTTCTGTTCTGTTCCATTCCATTCTATTTTCTCTTCTCTTCTCTTCTCTTCTCTTCTCTTCTCTTCTCTTCTCTTCTCTTCTCTTTTCTTCTCCTCCCCTCCCTTCCCTTCCCTTCTCTTCCTACTATCTATTCTATTCATATTATCTATTCTATTTATATTTCTATTTCATTCCCTTCCCTTCCCTTCCCCTATTCTATTCTATTCTATTCTATTCTATTCTATTCTATTCTATTCTATTCTATTCTATTCTATTCTATTCTATTCCTACTCTATTCTATTCTCTAGGAGGGATAGATTCTGGGTCTATTAATAGCTTATTTTGGTTCTTGGAATGTTAATCATAATATGATAATATTATAAATAGTGTTAATTAATAATATTGTTTTCATGTTTTCCTTTCATTCAATTTCTGGGAAGTCCATGATGTCCTTAGGCAGCCCCAAATCTACTCCATGCATGCAAATCCTAACAGCACCCCCATGCCCACGCAGAGGGTGGCATTTTCCTACAGGACTTTTTGGAGGCCCATAGTAACAGTGGTCGAAGTGGCTTTAGAGGTCTTGTAGTCCAACCCTCTGCTTGAGCAGGGGAACTTAAACCAGGGGTATCCAACCTTGGCATTTAGAACCCAGGCTGGCTCAGGAATTCTAGGACATGAAGTCCACAAGCCTTAAAGTTCCCAAGGTTGGGCACCATTAACGCTATACCATTCTGGACAAACAGTAGTCCAATCTCTTCTTTAAAACCTCCAGTGATGCAGCGCCCACAACTTCTGGAGGCCAGCAGTTCCACTGGTCAATTGTCCTCACTGTTAGGAAGTTTCTCTTTAGTTCTAGGTTGCTTCTCTCCTTGGTAAATTTACACCTGTTGTGTCTCGTCCTGCCCTCGGGCGCCTTGGAGACTAGAACAGAACCAAAAAACAGAGTTGGAAGGAACCTTAGAGATCTTCTAGCCTGACCCCCTGCTCAAGAAAGAGGCCCTATTTCAGACAAGCTTCCCCCTGCCCAAAGGAGGAGGTGACCCTATACCATTTCAGACAAATGGCCATCCAAACTCTTCTTGAAAACCTAACCATCTTTTGACGGTTCTGTATTCTGTACAGCGATAGATTTTGTCTTCTGTACAGATGCAGATAGATAAACTCAACAAAACATTCATACAAAGTCTTTATTATCGGTCCATCAGGTATCCTCATAACTCACATTTGTGATGAAGTTCTTCTTAACGTCCAAATCTTTTGCATATCTGTCTTGTAGGCAAAAAGATGGTTATCTCCTTATCCCTTTCCTCCCATCTTGTAGTTACCAGGAGTCCATGAGTTCAGGCAAGAGTGAAGAAACCTCCCCCAACCCATCGAGGCTCAATTTAGTGACCAATCAGGATTACAGATGTGGCCACGTGACATGGACTACATTTCCCAGGATACCTTAACTACATTTACCATGATGCATTCCCTTAAGGGGACAGCTCACAATTGCTACCTAACTATCCAATTCCCATATGCTGGCTGGACAGCACCCACCCCCCACCCCACCCCGAAAATAATTTTGGAGGGAAGCCATTCCACTGGCGCAGTGGTGGGATTCTACCCGTTTCCCTACAGTTTCAGTGATCGCGCATTTCGCACATGCACCTTTCCAAACACCAGCTGAGGCTCAGCTGAGAGGACAAAGAAAAGGTGGGTGTGAGGGCCGATTCTGTGCTTTTCTCTCTTTTCTCCTCTCAGCTGATCGACGGAGGCTTTTTAAAATACTGGTTGGCCAAACTGGTAGCAATTTTTGCTACCGGATTGCTCAAACCATGCCAAACCGGAAAGCATTTCACCATGGCACCGGGGAATTGTTCTCACTGTCAGGAAATCATTTCTTATTTCTAGGCTGGTTCTCCAGGTTGGCCCAGACTTAAGAAACCACAACGAAGCCACGGGCATCGTTTGCACAAGCCGGCCAAGTGCCACCAGTTTTATCCAAGCATCCTGTCTCCCTGGTGACCCATATCTGTCATCCTGGGGAGGGTGGGGAAGGCCGGGGTCTCGCACACTGGACCAGGCGCCACAGCCTCCCCTGAGTCCCTTCATCAGTCCAAGGAGCAAATTAGCAGCAAGCTTGACGGAAAAGGCTAATACCCTTAATACGTCTTTGTCCCCTGGAGCTGGAGAAATCTCAAACAGTTATCGCTTTCCTTTAATCCATCTTAACAGGGCGCAGTGGAAAATACAGCACGAGGGGCTTAATGAGGCCACCCCATCTCCTGGCTGGTTTTACAAGATAATTTCTTTCTTTCTCTCTCTCTCTCTCTCTCTCACATTCTCTCTCTCTCTCTTTCTCTCTCTCTGTAGTTCTCTTTCGCTTGGAAATCCACGCAGCTCCTTGACCAATGGGGAGCAGGCACAACACAGGCAGCTAGCTCTTCCAGGATCTGGGGCTGCAGCAGCAGAAGAGAAAGTCAGTCTTGGAAGGGACCTTGGAGGTCAACTAGTCCAATCCCCCACCCCACTCAAGCAGGAGACCCTCTACCATTTCAGACAAGTGGCTGAAAAGTCTCTTCTTAAAATCCTCCAGTGTTGAAGCACCCACAACTTCTGGTGGCAAGTAGTTCCACTGGTTAATTGTGCTCCCTGTCAGGAAATTCCTCCTTATTCCCAAGTTGAATCTCTCATGGATCAGTTTCTGTTAGGAATATGAGTCACCTAACAGCTATTTGGGTTAGAAATATATAAACCAGGATAAACATTTTAAAACTGTATCTTTAAGAAAATGCAAAACTGTAATTAGGTGTGGTTTCTCAAACGGCCATAAGATGGAGCCAGAAATCTGGTTTGTATTAGTCTTAGTCTCAGAAGAGAGTGTGTCTGAGTGAGTATCTCTGTTTCCTTCTGTTGGAAAGTATTGCCGTTCCTCCATTTTTCCTAACTGATATTACTGGATTTGATGAAAGTCTGATGCTGAACTGTTTTTGACACTGGACTTTGTTATTGGATTATCCCTGGATTGAAAACTGACTGATTTACCTGTGAATGACTTTGGATTGCTTATTTTGGACTTTGCTTAAACCTTTCTGGAAGTAAAAACCTACATTTACTGTACAGTGTATCTGTGTGCTGTATGTGTATTATTCAAACACTCCTCTCAAATACGTCTCCCTGTATGCGCTCGTTCTCCTAACGGGGAATTACCTCAACAGTTTCCATCCATTATTATTCCTTATCTGGCCTTCAGGTGCCTTGGAGAATAATTGGATCCCCTTCTTCTTTGGGGCAGCCCCTCAAATACTGGAAGGTTGCTCTCCTGCCCCCCTTGGTCCTTCTCTTCTCTAGACCGGCAAAACCTAAACCCTGCAACCGTTCTTCATATGTTTAGGCCTTTATTTCTCTTAGTTGCCCTTATTGGAATTTCCTCCCAGAGTCTCAATTTCTTTTTTGCAATGTGGGGACCGAAACTGGGTGCAGGTTTCCAGGTGGGGGTGTTCTGAAGCGGTACGACTTCGTGTGATTTTGATTTTAGGCCTCTGATTACACAACCCAGGATTGTGTTGGCTTTCTTGGCTCCTGTAAAAGTGCACCGCTCTCTCCTCCCCTCCCCTTTGCAGCTGGAGAAATTAAGGAGGGTCCCTCCTGAGATCTTTGCCGGGCCCTCATGCCTGCTGTGGACTCAGCCGCCTTTTCTCTGATTATGGCCTAGTCTGTGTCTTTCCCTTCTGTCACCTCCAAGCCTCCTTCCCAGTGAGTGGGCTGGCCCAGACAGGATCCCCTTAGGAGGTTTTCCCCCAGGGCCAAAGTGTTCCTCCTTCCAACAGGTGGGTGGGTGTACACAACTTCTCCCCCTACCCTGGGGTTGAACAGCCTTGCGTGTGCTGTGGGTTGTGTCTTGCATAGAATACACACACACACACAAGGGCGGGGATTGGATTACAGGCAGAGGTGGTATTCAGCCAGTTCAGATCAGTTCTGGAGAACCGGTAGCGGAAATTTTGAGTAGTTTGGAGAACCGGCCAATCCCACCTGACTGGCCCCGCCAACCTCATCTCTTCTCTGCCTCCCATTGAGTCCCAGCTGATTGGTTGGGTCATCTTTGGTTGCCCTGCACAGGAGAACAGAGCTGGAAAGCAGGTTAGTGGGGTGGGGAGGGAATGGGATATTACACTAACCTTCCCCTGCCCTGCCCACCAATCCATGCCACGCCCACCAAGCCACACCCACAGAACACCCTGCCCACCAAGCCACACACACAGCGGATCGGCTGGGTCTCCTTTGGTTGCCCCGCACAGGAGAACGGAGCTGGAAAGCAGGTTAGTGGGGTGGGGAGGAAATGGGGATTTTGCAGTATCCTTCTTCTGCCATGCCCACCAAGCCATGCCAACAAAGCCATGCCCACAGAACCGGTAATAATTTTTTTTTAATCCCACCGATTACTCGGTTCTACCCTCAAATTGTGACTTTTTTGAACCGTTCTCCCTGTAGACTCCCCCAAACAGACTACAACCAGTTGGGCTAGATTCCCCCATTAATCAGGGTGCCTGTATCTGGTGCTGTGGCCTATCGGCCTCCAGCCTCTCCAGCAGCTGAATCAGCGGAGGAGGAGGAGGAAGGGAGGAGGAGGAGGAGGAGGAGGAGGAGGAGGAGGAGGAGGAGGAGGAGGAGGAGGAGGAGGAGGAGGAGGCATGGGAGTCAGGGTCAGCATCAGGGTAACCTGAGAGCTCCTGGGGGTGGGGAGAGGAATGGAGCTGCCAGAGAGAGAGAGAGAGAGAGAAAGGGAGGGAGGGAGAGAGAGAGAGAGAGGGAGGCAGGCAGAGCCTGAGCTGTTCATCAGCCCTCAGATAGGGAGTCAACAGCCCCCAGGTCTGGAGTTGACTGATGAGGAAGAGGAGGAAGAAGCTGGGTCCAGTGTCTGACTCGCAGCTGCACAGAAGGCAGAGGAGAGGAGAGCAGTGGAAATCTATGGGCCGGACCTTGGGACGGAAGAGCCAGGTCTGGAGGTGGCTGATGAGGAAGAGGAGGAACAGCTGGCTCCAGTGCCTGACAAACGGATTCGCAGAAGGCAGAGGAGAGGAGAGCAGGGGAAACCTATGGGCCGGTCCTTGGGATGGAAGAGCCACTGCTGCTGGCGAAGCCCACCCTGGCTCTGGGGATCAAAGGCCGGGGGCAGAGATGAATAGATGTGCCAGACAACTGTCCATCTCCCGGACGGACACACTTGTTAGCCTGCTCTGTGTGTGTGTGTGTGTGTGTGTGTGTGTGTGTGTGTGTGAAAGAGAGACATTTTGCCGGGACTGTCGGCGCTCCTAATAAAGAAATCATTGATTTAACTACAGAGAGTTGGTCGTGTTTGGGGATCCGGATCAGAACATCCTAGTCTTTTCAAGGCATTTTTAAACCAGAGGGCACCCCTTCTCCCCTCCTCCCAGGTACAGGCTTGGCCTCAAGAGGGAGGGAAGCAGGACAAGCATCCCCCCAAACCCCAGCCTGGACAGAGTGGTCATTGGCTAAGAGCCCTGCTGGCTGGGAATTCTGGGTAGCGTAGTCCTGGCACAGCTTTTGTCGGTCCAGAGAGGGTCTCTTGACCTGAAACGGCCTGGATATGTTCAAGAGGGACATCAAGCCCCTTCGGTCTGTCTCTATGTTGGGGAGGGGCTTTTCTCCAAGCCCCCACCCCACCCACTCATCTAACACACACGGGGGGGTCCTCTCTACCCCGCACACCCTTCCCTTCTTCACGCACAGCTGCTCAGGAGAAGCTGTTTTAATTATCCTGTTTAAGGAGCCCGCTTGCCCCCCCCCGGCCCCCCCACCCCCCCCACCCAGCTCTGCAGCATGGATCTGAAGGACTCTGAAGACAATTAAGGCAGGAGAAAAGCAGGAGGGTGGGGGAGAGCCCCCCCCACTCTTTTCCCGGCCAGCTTTCCTTGGGGAGCCGCCATCTTAAGGAACCTCAGGGCTTTGCTGTGCACAAAGCCACCTGGCTGGGGGAACACGGGGGCTTCCCTGGATGTGTGGGGCGGGGATGGGGAGGGCGGGGGTGGGGCGGGGTGGGGTGGGGTGGTTAGGAAACCCCTTTCTCATGTTTCTCAACCTCGGTTGCTTGAAGAGACTCCAACTCCCAGGATTCCCCAGTCAACCCTGTCTGGTTTTTCCCCCCTTTTAATCTCTAGAGGAGAGAGAGTGCAGAGGAAGGGACTGCAAGAGAGTAAGCAGGCCACAGTTATATCTGTCTGTCTGTCTGTCTGTCTGTGTAAGAGATTCTTGCAAGAGGCACCGAAAACAACTGATTCTTGTAATTTGTTGCCGCAGATTCCTAACCGTAGCTTCCTCCTCCTCCTCCTCCTCCTCCTCCTCCTCCTCCTCCCACTCCCCCCAACAAAATCCCTTTTCCCTCAAAAGGGATGATAGGTGCTCCCAGCAAACAGGCAGGTACCAACCTTGAACACAGGGGAGAAGGGAAATGCATTGTCTCTGGGTTGGACTAGATGATCTTTGGGGGACCCCTCCCAGATCTGCAACCCTATGACGCTGCTGAGAACATCTGCCCCAAGGCTGGCAGGGGAGGAGACCCCAGTCTCCCCGCCTCTCCTCCTCCTCTTCCTCCTCCTCCTCCTCCTCCTCCTCCTTCTCCTTCTCCTTCTCCTTCTCCTCCTTCTTCTTCTTCTTCTTCCTCTTTTCTGTCTTTCTCTCTTTCTCTTTTCTCTCTTGCTCTGTTTCTCTTTCTCTCTCTTCTCTCTCTCTCTTTCCCTCTTTCCTCTCTCTCTTCTTCTCTCTCTTTTCTCTCTTTCTCTCTCTCTCTCTTTTCTCTCTCTTTCTCTCTTTTCTCTCTCTCTCTTCTTCTCTCTCTTTTCTCTCTCTTTCTCTCTCTCTTTTCTCTTGCTCTTTCTCTCTCTCTCTCTCTCTGCTGTTTCTTTCTCTCTCTCTCGTCCCCCTCCCTCTCCCCCCTCTCTCTCATCTGACAGCCTCTTCCTTTTCTAGTTACAGCCTTTTTACACAATTTCTTCCCGCCCAGTTTTATCCAACTGTCTAATTAAATTGTCGGCTTCTAATATCCTCACCTAAAGTTGTTGTTGTTTTTTTGTGAGTGCCTGCATTGGATTTTCTGCAAATATGCAAAAAAAAAAAAAAAAGCAGAATTACCCTGGACATTCCGTTCGACACTTAACACAACACAATATTAATTAGCAGCATTTGCTGTTTCTTACACACACAAAAAAGGCAGGGATGTGAAAACAATAGGAAATCGGTGCTGAACATAATTGCAGCCGCCTTGGAGTAAAATAACATATATTTTTTTTAAACATCCTCACGGTGTAGTAGAACACCTGCACCTCAACAGATTATGCTTTTTTAAAAATTCTATTTTTTAAAATTCTCTACCAGGTCCTTTGCCTGCTTCTTCGTCTTGTACGTGGCATGAATTTCCTAGCTGCAGGAATGTCTGGGGGAGTGGGGGGGTCAAAAAAGTCAAAATGGCAGCTGCAAAGAGACGATAGAAGCTCAGCTTTTGTTTATATGCTTCTGCAATGAATGAAAGGTGAGAGCTCCATTTGCCAGCTGTGGCCGCCATCGCTTAAAACCCCTTCCTCTCCCTGTCGAGGTACGCATGATTGCAAGCCCTCAACTCGGATGAAAACAAAACACACAACATAAACCAAAGCAAATGAAAGTTTAGAGGGCGCTGCATTTCAAACAGGAATTTGACTCTTTTCTGCTTAGCGGAACTGTTTCCCATCAAATTAGAATTCGATTCCTGATCAATAGGTACAAATTCAATTTCACACCGGATTCCCCCTTGGCGCATGCCGTGTCATTTTTCTCCGACATTAAACCATCCTATTGACTACTCTGCCTCCGATCCATATTTGCAACGGACTGTAAAAGTTTAGAAAGTACAAGCAACCACTTTTTCCCTCCTGTTCTGTCTTCTTTTTCCTCGTTCTTCAGCCTCGTTCTTCTTTTAAAGCGGGAAGAGAGAGAGAGAATAGAATAACAGAGTTGGAAGGCACCTTGGAGGTCTTCTAGTCCAACCCCTTGCCCAGGCAGGAAACCCTACACAATTTCAGACAAATGGTTGTCCAATCTCTTCTTCGAAACGTCCAGTATTGGAGCATTCACAATTTCTAGTGGCAAATCGTTCCACGGGTTAATTGTTCTGACTGTCAGGAAATTCCTCCTTAGTTCTAAGTTGCTTCCCTCCTTGGTTAGTTTCCATCCGTTGCTTCTTGTCCTGCCTTCAGGAAAATAGATTGGCCCCCCAGCCCCTCAAATATTGGATTTTACATAATCTAAACTTTCATGGAAACCTGTTCCCACTTAATGCATTTAGCAAAAAGGATTCTGCTCAGCTTCAAATAAATTCATTCAATTTTATTTTTCTCGTATGATGACTAGGGCTCATCCGTTCGAACTGATAAACCATGAGGGACTCCCGCGTTTAAAATCGAGGAAATATCTTAAATAAAACATTTGTCAACTCATAAAATATTTCTCTGGTCTTTTAGAGTTGCCAACAGAAAGGGAGGGGGGGAGGAAAGGGGTTTGAAAGAGCAGTACGGCAGCTTGGAAACCAAAAGTGCATTCCATAAATGTTTTCAAAGATAGTTTCTAGGTGACTGAAGTTTCTGCTGTGCAAAATTCTAACTGGTGAGCATGATTGATGATTTTTGGCTATGGATGTGTCCCATTGGAGGATATGAATTAAGATATACCCAGGGAGTGCAGGGGGGAAAAACCAGGGTCAAGGGTGACAATGAATGATGTGTCTCAGAGTCGGCTGCACTCAGGCAGTGCCGGACATCTTAACTCCCAATAAATCCTTTTGAAGTTTTGGAAGTTTGGCTCGAGACTCATGGTTTAATTGGGGGTAACCGCCAGAATCCTGACAACATTGACATTAAGCCCAAAAGGTTGCTTTGAATTTAAAAATAATAATTTAAAAAATGGGGAAATCAATCAAGATCTGAACAGACCACAGATGGTCCTGGACTTCCTGCTGTTCATTTAGCGACCATTCAAAGCTACGACGGCGCTGAAAAAAACCCGACTTATGAAGGTTGATCACACTTACGAAGGTTGCTGCATCCCCATGGCCACAGGATCAAAATTCAGACCCTGGGCCCAATTGGTTCTTATTCATGATGGTCACAGTGTCTCTCGTGTGTGTGTGTGTGTGTGTGTGTGTGTGTGTGTGTGTGTTCATGTGTGTGCGTGAGACGCAATCCCCTTTTACGACCTCCTGAAAAGCAAAGTCAATGGGGAAGGCCAATTCACTTTATAACCGAAGAACTGCCGTGATTCACTTAACAGCTCTAGCTAGAAAAATCACACTCACTTAACGAATGTTTCGCTTAACGACAGAAATTCTGGGCACCAAAGTTTGGGCTCCAAACTACCTGTATATCGATTGCACTGGTTCCTTTTGGCACACAATTTTTTTTAAAATGTAATTCATCCAGTCTTCGGGAACTGACCACCAAAATATATATATATTTCTATTTCTGGCACTAGCGCGCTGCTAAAATTACCCTGTATAAATCACCCCCGTCTCTCGTTCCGGTTTTGTCGACATTATAAGCAAATTGATACCCATTACCATCCTCCCAATTAATCATTCCATTTGCTAAGGAGAATCAACAATCCTTCATAATGAATCTTCCAATTGGTTTATTGTCTGTATTTTCTACAGCTTATAAAACAATGTTCCACAAGAAATAGATTAGATTTGTGATTAGGAAACACTGAAAGAATAAAATGCCATGTTCATTATTAGCTCTTTTTTTGGTATTTAAACATCTCTCTGCCTGAAAAAATTAACATAACAGGAAACAGATTTGAAAAATCCTGAAAAGAGATGAGCGTCTCTGTTTTTCTCTCTCTTTCTCTATTTTTCTTTTTCTCTCTTCCTCTTCCTCTCATTCTTTTTCTCTTTTTCTTTTTCTTTCTGTTTTCTCTTTTTTCTTTCTCTTTCTCTCACACTCTTTTTTCTTTCTTTCTATCACTCTCTTTTTCTCTCTGTTTCTCTCTCACACTCTCTCTTTACCTTTCCTTCTCTGTCTCTTTCTCTCATTCTCTCTCTCCTTTTCTCTTTCTTTCTCTTTCTCTGTTTCTCTCTCTCTCTCTTTGTCTTTCTTTGTCTCTTTCTTTTTCTCTCCCTCCCTCCCTCTCTTTCTTGCTGTGTGTGTGTTTGTCAAAGTAATGTGGCTGCATTGAATTTTATTTTAGAATACTGAGCTTTCCAATTAATTAAATGTCATATATGAATTCATACAAACTCCTCTGCAGTCTATTGTTTCTTCTGTTCTTTTTTTTTTTAAACTAACCTTGGGAAATAGACTCTTTTTAAACACAGTATTTTAATTTTGTTGTATTTGCTTGGTTTTTGAAAAAAAAGGGGAAAAACAAAGAGAAGCACTTAACACGACCACAGTCTTAGTGGAAACCAAGATTAATGGAGAGATTCTCAGATGCTGTCTACAAAGATCTTTCTCAAGTGGGTGGACTTCAACTCCCAGAATTCCCCAGCCAGCAAAGCTGGCCAATCAAATAGCAATAATAGAAAATACTCATCAACCACTTCTGAAGCTATCAATGATTTAAAGAAGTCAGTAGTTTGATGCAAAGAAGAAGAAAAAAAACCATATCGTTATTCTACAAATGATTTCAGTTAAGTCCAAAAATGCTTTTGATTAATGTTCACCCAAGTCTTCCACTTCAGAGAACGTGGCTTCCACCTCCTTCCAATTTTTGCTTCCTTGGAGTCAAGGAAAGAGACATCTGTTATGCTGGACTTCCCCAATCTGTTGTCTTCCAGCAGTTGCCGTTCTCAGGGAGCCTGGCCACCGAGGTCCTTGTCTTTCTTGGCTGAGGTGGTGTGGATGCTGTAATCCCACGATGTCATCACATGTGATGATTGTCAGATCTGCTGAGGCAGTGGGACCTTCCAGATTGTCTTGGTTCCAGCCAGGTCACCATAGATGGTCACCTAGAGATGACCTTGTAGAAACTCTACTGAGGTGGCATCAACAATACGAGCTTCACCAATGACCTCAGCTAGATCGGGAAACAAAGGAAGACAAGAACTCTACTGATGCACCCAATAGATGTTATCAAGTTCTTGGAAGCCTGTCTAATTTCTCCTTCCCTTCCTCTTACGTCTTAGAATGGAGCCAATCTGGATTTCTCCCAAAGGTTTTCTTTGCTTCTTGGTCTTCAAGCACGTTGGCTTTCTTGTGAGTTGAAACCATCTCTGCATAGTTTCCTCAAGCCCAGGGAAGACCAGCAGGGGCCAAGAGACAAACCACCATCACCATCCACAGAGAAGAGAAGAACAGCTGAGGGTCCCTTGAAAGAACAGGTAACAGAATAACAGAGTTGGAAGGGACCTTGGAGGTCTTCTAGTCCAACCCACTGCTCAGGCAGGAGACCCTACAACCATTTCGGACAACTGGTTGTCTAATCTCTTCTTAAAAGCTTCCAGTGTTGGAGAATTCACAACTCCTGGAGGTAAGTCGTTCCACTGATTAATTATTCTCTATGTCAAGAAATCCTTAGTTCTAGGTTGCTTCACTCCTCGATTAGTTTCCACCCATGGCTTCTTCTCCTTCCCTCAGGTGCTTTGTAGAGTAGTGCCAACTCGGAATCGAACCTGGCTGAAGACCTCTTTTGCCGCTTCATCGTTACCACATACTAAGGGGTGGGTGGGAGAGGACATACCTAAACTGTCTTGCAGACAAAACAAAATCTTCTCCCGTGGGAAGCAAGGTCATCCCAGCAGATGGCAGCGGAAGGAGGAATAGGAGTGACCCAGGAGCCTGCCAACTACTCTTATTGGACAATGTAACCTGGGACATTTGGGGAGGGAAACTTTCACTCTTTTAGTGACACTCTTGCTCTGGGAAATTTTCAGAGTTAGTTTCCGCGAGCTGTGACAATATAATGTATTCAATAAACGTGTTCTTTGAGGAATGCTCCTGCCTCAGAGTTCTTTGGATGCATTACTCAGAACACTGACAAATAGGTTGACACCCCCCACTCAAATAAACTGCTATTATGTCCCCCCTAGTCCTTCTTTTCATTAAATTAGACGTACCCAATTCCTGCAGCTGTTCTTTCTATGTTTCATCCTCCAGGCCCCTAATCCTCTTTGATGCTCTTCTCTGCATTCTTTCCAGAGTTTCAACATCTTTTCTATCTTGTGGCAACTAAACCTGCGTGCAGGATTCCAGGTGTGGTCTTACAGATGGGCTGTTCTGACCCAGGCTTCCTAAACCGTAATTACGCACACACTTATTTTAAAAACAAAGACTTACTTTATTTCAACACTGGGAACTGTTTTCATTCCCAGCCAGAATTAATCTCAAACAGTCCCCCGAGATAAGCACTCACCTTTCAGTTCTGTGGCATGCTGCCAAAAACAGAAGTATCCAATTTACTAGAAAAGAAACCATCCGAAGTACAAGAAAAACCAACCGAAGTACAAAGAACTTCAAGGATGACTCTGAACCGATTGAGCGACGTTGCTCCCTGCAAAGTTTTCATCCTCTTGGCCTGACTTTTATCCCTTATGGGAGGGCCAATCACCTCCCAGCCTTACTCCCGAGTCTCCCCTTTTGTTTCAGTTGCTCTCGCCTTCTGGCAGCTCTGCACACATGTGCACTGGGAACAGGCTCCCCTTGTTCCTCTGCCTTGCTGCTACCAGACTTCGAAGGCTCCAGAGGCAGCACCCCACTCCCAGACGGTCCTGGCCCCATCTCTGCATCGGATGCAGGACCCGAGTCTCAGTCTTCCCCAGACTCCCAGACTAGTTCTGGTTCTTCCCCACTGTCTGATTCCACTGCCGTCTGCACAGGCTGAGTCCGTCATCTGCACCTCTATAAGTGTCTGGTTTGGTTCTGCAACCCAACAGGACAGACAGAGACTCCAGAGAGGAATTAGGACTTCAGAAAAAACAATGGCTACCCACCTGCCTTCCACTGAGGACCTGTCTACTGCACGAGTCAAAAAGGGGGCTGTGAAAATATCTACAGACCCCTCACATCCCGGACATAAACTGTTTCAACCCCTTCCCTCAAAATGACGCTATAGAGCCCTGCACACCAGAACAACTAGACACAAGGACAGTTTTTTCCCAGATGCCATCACTCTGCTGAACAAATAATTCCCCTCAACACTGTCCAACTATTTACAAAGTCTGCACTACTATCATTATCACTACTATCAACACTGTCCAACTGTTTACAAAGTCTGCACTACTATTACTATTCATCTTACTATTCATCTTACTATTCATCATCGCTCCTTATCACCCATCCCCCTCCCACTTTTGACTGTATGACTGTAACTTTGTGGCTTGCATCCTTACGATTTACATTAACTGTTTCCTAGTATGATTTGCTTGCTTATTGTACCTATGACTATCATTAAGTGTTGGACCTGTTGATTCTTGACTCCTGACAAATGTATCTTTTATTTTATAGAATAGAATAGAATAGAATAGAATAGAATAGAATAGAATAGAATAGAATAGAATAGAATAGAATAGAATAGAAATAGAAATAGAAATAGAAATAGAATAGAATTCTTTATTGGCCAAGTGTGATTGGACACACAAGGAATTTGTCTTGGTGCAAATGCTCTCAGTGTACATAATACTCTCAGTATACTCTCAGTATACATTCTATCCTATCCTATCCTATCCTATCCTATCCTATCCTATCCTATCCTATATTCTATTCTATTCTATTCTATTATATTCTATTCTATTCTATTCTATTCTATTCTATTCTAATTTTATCCTATATTCTATTCTATTCTATTCTATTCTATTCTATTCTATTCTATTCTATTCTACTCTACTCTACCCTACCCTACCCTACCCTACCCTATTCTATTCTATTCTATTCTATTCTATTCTATTCTATTCTATTCTATTCTATTCTATTCTATTCTCTATCCCATTCCTTCCATCCCATCCCTTCCCTTCCCATCCCATTATATTTAAATTCTATTCCTATATCCTTCTATTCTATTCTGTTGTACCGTATGACTCTCATTAAGTGTTGTACCTGATGATTCTTGACTCTTGACGAATCTCTCTTTTCTTTTATAGAACAGAATAGAACAGAATAGAATGTATACTGAGAGTATACTGAGAGTATTATGTATACCGAGAGTATTTACACCAAGACAAATTCCTTGTGTGTCCAATCACACCTGGCCAATAAGGTATTCTACCTATCTATCTGCCGGCGAACCACAACGTGGGCCACCCCTGCCTCTTCCCTCCCGCCTCTGCCTTTGCCAGACCTGCGATTCTGCCCTCCACAATCCCCTCTGCCCGTCTATTGTCTCGGTTGCCTTTTCTCTTTTTCCTCCTCCAATAAGAATCGCTCTGGTTTGGAAGGTTACAAATTGGCTCGTTTGGAAGAGGTTAGTCCCTTCCTGGCCCCCTCACCACCACCCCCCACCACCCCCAGTAAGGCTGGGATGGATTGCTCACCTTCACAGGTAAAACCTTAAAAGTAACGTCCCTTTTTTTAAAAAAATAAATAAATAAACCCCGTGCTGAGCCGCGTTAAGCCTGCTCAAATGCCATCTTGGTTGCTGCTCTCTGGAGGCCCCTGCCTCATTTTGCAGCAAAGCCAGCACCGACTCCGTGTTTGTGTTGTGTGTTTGCGTGTGTGTGTGTGTTCCAGTCTGCCCACTCTGCATACGAGGAGGGTACGTTTGTCTCACGCTCGCTCAGCAAACCAACAGAAACCCATTTCTAAAACAGCACGAAACGGGCAGAATTCACGGAGCAGAATTCACAGGCGGTGGAAAGAGGAAATTGGGCCATTTGTTGGACTCTCTCGCCAGCCTATTTTTAATGAAGCTAAAAACCATTCTTGAAACAAAAAAACCAACAACCCCTGGTCATTTGGATTTTCCTGCCCCCCGCGTGAAAGATATAGTTGAACTTCCCGAGCATTTATCTTCTTCGCCATCATCTGTTATTACCGTCCCTGCGTGGTTGTTATTCGTTCGACCCTCCTGCCTTTCTGCTAACGGAGACGCTTCAGGCTGCAAAAAGAGTCCAGAATGAAAATAGAATAAAACTGCCTCGGTCGAAGAAATCCACCTACGTTGTTTTCTCCTCGTTCAGCGCAAAGGGCCGGGCTGAAGAATGGCAGCTGGTCTACTATTCTTTGTAGATTTGCCCTTAGGGTGGGCCGAATTGGCAGGCAAAATTATCCCGCCTGAAAAACGCCCTGGGCACCCTTGGCCACCTGGCCACTGGACCAGGCGCCACGAGTCCGGGTGGACCCTGAGTGGCAGAGTGGAGTCTGTGGTTGGCCACTGCCCCTCCCAGCCCCTAGCTCCCCGCCCCCAGACCCTGGGATCAGCTAGCCTGAGGTCACTGCATGATCACAAATGAGCCAGGGCTGACCTTCCACCTCTGCGGGTTTTGGAAACATTATCTGATGGCTCCTAAGAATAAGTAGCCAGACTGGGGGGATTCCTGTATTATAGGCAGAACACAAAGAAGTAGTTAGTTTGAACTCTGCACATGGTTGTTTGTTCCTGAGACTTGCCTCCCCACCCCCCCCAGGATGCACAATCTGCATTCTGGGTTCCCAAACCCCACCTGCCTTAACCTCCCTCCCAGAGAGCACCAAGGACCCCACAGTCTTCCTCCTCCTCCTTCTCCTCCCTGCAAACTCCTCTCCCTTCTAGCACAGATGATGTTACCTAGTGAGGTCATGAAACACCTGCAAGGAAACAGCCAAGCTCATAGAGCACTCATAGAGCACCCCATGGTCTCTTCTTCTCCCTCCCCTCTCCCCCTCCCTTCTCCTCTTCCTCCTCCTCCTCCTCCTCTCCCTCTCTCCCCTCTCTGCAAAGTCCCCTTCCTTCTAGCACTGATGAGGTTCCCTGGTTGGGTCATGAAACGTCTGCAAGAAAACAGCTACAAGCTCAGAGAGCACCAAGGACCCCACAGTCATTATTCTCCTCCTCCTCCTCCTCCTCCTCCTCCTCCTCCTCCTCCTCCTCCTCCTCCTCCTCCTCCTCCTCCTCCTCCTCCCCGTAAACCCCATTCCCTTCTAGCACTGATGAGGTTCCCTGGTTGGGTCATGAAATGTCTGCAAGAAAACAATCCAGCTCAGAGAGCACCAAGGACCCCACAGTCATCGTTGTTGTCTTCCTCCTCCTCCTCCTCTTCCTCCTCCTCCTCCTCCTCTTCCTCCTCCTCCTCCTCCTCCTCCTCCTCCTCCTCCTCCCCACCTCATGTCTGCAAACTCTTTTTCCTTCTAGCCCTGATGATGTTCCCTAGTTGGGTCATGAAACGTCTGCAAGAAAACAACCAAGCTCATATAGCACTAAGGACCCCACTGTCGTCGTCATCCTCCTCCTCCTCCTCCTCCTCCTCCTCCTCCTCCTCCTCCTTATCCTCCTGCCCCTCATGTCTGCAAACTCCTCTTCCATCTAGCCCTGATGGTGTTCCCTAGTTGCATCATGAAACGTCTACAAGAAAACGATGAAGCTGAGAGAGCAGCAAGGGCCACACAGAGAGGGGTTCCTGCCTGTGGGCTCCCCTTTTCTCCTTCTCTCCCTCTTTGTCACCCCCATCAAAGACAAAATGAAGCCCCCCCACGCCCCCTCCCACCTCCCATCCAGGCAGGCCTGTGATCGACCTTCCAGGGGGATCATTCAGAAGGACTAGGAAGAAAGCCAGCCGGTGCGGTGAACATGTCAACAAGCCAACGTAACTCCCACGGTGCGTTTTTCTCCCTTCGTAGGAGGGGCTACCCACCAGTTTCTCCGCTACTACGCCCAAAACCTCCAACCCCTCCCCCACCCCAGAGAAAGCTTTAGAGCCCAGCCATCTTCCCTCCGCATCCTTTCCTTCCTCTCAGCTTCGGCCTCTGCCTGGAAAATGTTGTGTTTCCCAGAGGGGGCGAAAAAAAACTCCAACCAAGCTGCAGCCTCTTTAAATATTAATTCGCCGCTTAACCTTTATTGAATATTTGCAAAAGCTGTGTAGATCATTCAATCACCGAGGCGGCCCTGGCAGTGCAGGACCCGGCCTCGGATTTTGGAGAATTGATTTCTGGAAAGGAGCAAAGGGAAGCGGCAGGACTGGCTCTGCAAACGGGGACGCTGCCCTCTGTAGCTTGGCGCTCCCCTTCCCCTTTCCGGCTGGGGAGGCGACCATTTCAGAACAACTGGGTAACTGAGTGGGAAGGGAACTGTGTTGTCCAGCCGGTGTATGGGAATTGGGTAGTTAGTTAAGATTTGTGAGCTGTCCCCTTAAGGGAAGGCATCATGGTAAAAGCAGTTAAGGTATCCTGGGAAATGTAGTCCAGGCCATGTGGCCACATCTGTAATTCTGATTGGTCACTAAATTGACCCTTGATGGGTTGGGGAGGTTTCTTGACTCTTGCCTGAACTCACGGACTCGTGGCAGCTGCTCTTTCTACCACTACGAGATGGGAGGGAAGGGATAAGGATATAACCATCTTTTTACCTACAAAGAAAGATATGCAAAGGATTTGGACCTTAAGAAGAACCTCATCATAAATGCGAGTTATGAGGATGCCTAATGAAGCAATAATAAAGACTTTGTATAAATGCTTTGTTGAGTTTATATCTATCTGCCTCTGTACAGAAGACAGAACAGGACCTAAGGGGTCTTCTCGTCTGATCTCTTGCTCAAGTCTTCGGGTACCAACCCTCTGCCCAAGCAGGAGACCCTACCCCATTCTGGACATGTGGCTGTCCGGTCTCTTAAAACCCTCCAGGGATGGAGAGCCCAGGATTTCTGAAGGTGGTGAAGAAGGTATATAAACATCTGGCAAAGAGAAAGGGGAAACTGTCAAGAACGGAATGGAATGGAATGGAGTGGGGTTGAGTGGAAGAGAAGAACAAGAGAAAGGAAAAGAACCTCGAGTTTGGAAGCCTCCAGAGATGAAGCTTCCACAACTTCCGAAGGCAACTTCGGTTCCGTAGGTTGATTGTTTCTCACTGTCAGAAAGTTTCTCCTTATTTCCGGGTTGAATCTCTCCTGGATCAGTTTCCATCCATTCTTCCTTGTCTGGCCTTCAGGTGCTTTAGAAGATAGCTTGACCCCCTTCCTCCTCTTTGGGGCAGCCCCTCAACTATTGGAAGCCTGCTCTCCTGCCTCCCCTGGTCCTTCTCTTCCCTAGACTAGCCAGGCCCAGTTCCTGCAACCGTTCATTCGTATGTTTGAGCCTCCAGTCCCCTCATCATCCTGGTTGCTCTTCTCTGCACTTGTTCCAGAGTCTCAACCTCTTTTTTATAGTGTGGTGGCCAAAATTGGAGGCAGGACTCTAGGTTGAAAAAGGTTTTCCTCTTCTGTCAAATGAGCGAACACACATTTTGCAAGTTTACTGGGTAGTGGAGTTTGCGCAAGGGAGATAAAGAGATGCTGGCTTTCAAGGGAAATGAAAGACGTGGCGTGTCCAATGTCTGACTTCAAGAAAGCTGATTTTAATCAACTCAGAACAGGGATAAGCAGGACTCAGCCGTGGGCGATGCTACGGGCAGTCCTCAAGTTATGACCGCATTTGGGAGCAGAATTACCATGGCTAAGCAAAGCGGTTGTTAAGTGAGTCACACACGCCCATTTTACAACCTTCTTTACCCTGAAGTGAATTTCCTGCAGTCGTTCAGTGAATCACAGTAGTCATTAAGCAAATCCAAATTCTCCCATTGACTTTCTTCATTGTACCCAGTGACTATTATTACCTTCTGATTCCTGACTCTTGACAAATGTCTCTTTTCTTTTCTGTGCACTGAGAGCATTTGCACCAAAGACAAATTTCTTGGTCAATAAAAAAGAATTCTATTCTATTCCATTTTCTGTTCTATTGCTATTCCATTCCATTCCATTCTTTCATTCTCAATTCTGTTCTATTCCTATTCTATTCATTTTTATTTTATTTTATTCTATTCTATTCTGCTCTGTCCTGTTCTATTCTCTAAGTTAGCCGGGAAGTTCGCAAGTAGAAATCACTCCCAGATGCTGCAACTCTCATCAATACACGCTGAATGTATGGATGCCAACCACTTGAATGTGCAGATGCAGAGAAGGTCATAAGCATGAGGACTGGTCGTAAGTCCCTGTTTTCAATGTCATTGTAACTTCGAATGCTCGCCAAATGAATGGTTGTATATTGAGAACTATCTACCACGTTTCCCCCAAAATAAGACCCTGTCTTATATATTTTTTGCCACCAAAAGAAGGCACCAGGGCTTATTTTGGGGGGATGCCATCCACTGACTAACCTCGCTTGCGTGCGTCGTGCCTCAGCCTCCTTTTTGCTGTCAAAGGCCTTCAGGAACTTCTTCTGTGACCGGCAAGGCTTTCCTGAAGGCCTCTGCAGTGGATAACAGTGCTCAGGATCGATCCAGAGCTTTGTTCTCAGCTCCAGAGGCCTTCAGGAAAGCCTGGCCAGCCTTGCCGGCTGCGGAAAGAAATGGGCCATCTAGGAAGGTGTTGGGGTGTGTGAAAACTGTCCAAAGGTAAGTAGTAGGGCAGCTCTACCCCTCCATCCCCACCCTAACTTAATTTTTACCTGTCCACTCTGGAGTGGGCGGGATCTTAATTAGGGCTTATTTTGGGGGATAGGGCTTAAATTGGGCACACACGTAAAAAAGAAACTAGGACTTACTTTCCAGATAGGTTGTACTTTTGGGGAAATGGTATCATGAGGAAAGGAACTCAAGAGAAGAGCAACAAAGATGATCAGGGGACTGGAGGCTAAAACATACGAAGAGCAATTGCCCGGGATTAGGTCTGTCCGGTTTAACGAAGAGAAGGACTTGGTGTAATATGATAGCAGACTCCTAACATCACAGGGGCTGTCCCAAAGAAGAGGATGTCATATGTGGTAGACATGTACAAAAGCAAAAAAAAAGAAAGAAAGAAAGAAAGAAAGAAAGAAAGAAAGAAAGAAAGAAAGAAAGAAAGAAAGAAAGAAAGAAAGAAAGAAAGAAAGAAAGAAAGAAAGAAAGAAAGAAAGAAAGAATAAAAATCTGGACAAAAATACACACATGGTTAGAAACACGTTAAAGCAGCCTATAGATTATACATGCCGGAAATATTTCTGTTAGGTATAATATCAGATAAGTATGGTAAAGGGAATATATATTTAATATTTCATGTTTTTAACAGCAGCAAGAATTGTATTTGCACAGCACTGGAAAAATGACAAAAATGTAATTTTAAAAAAATACTAGATTGTGCAGAAATGGATAGACTGACATTAAATATAAAAGAAAAAGAAGATACAGAATATATTCAACCATGGGACTTATTCTAACAATGGTTGGATAATAGAGGTAGAAATTAAGAACTGGAAAAGCACCATATGTAAGCAAAATAATCCAGGCAATACACTGTTCACAAAGCACTTATATACGCAAAGAGAACATGTATAAATAAACTGTTAAAAAAAGAGGAAGAAGAAGGGGTCCACTTATTTTCCAAATCATCAGAAGGCAGGACAAGAAGCAACAGATGGAAACCAATTAAGGAGAGAAGCAAACTGGAACTAAGGAGACATTTTTTTAACAGTGAGAAACGTTAACCCGTGGAATTGCTTGCCACCAGAAGTTGTCGGTGCTCCACGGTGGTGGGATTCAACAAATTTTGCTACTGGTTCTGTGGGCGTGGGTTGGTGGGCGTGGCAGGGGAAGGATATACTGCAAAGTCCCCCTTCCCACCCCACCCCACTGACCTGCTTTCCAGCTCTGTTCTCCTGGACAGGGCAACCAAAGGAGACCCAGCTGATCAGTTGGGACTCGATGGGAGGCGGAGAATAGATGGGGGTTGGCCGGTTCTCTGAACTACTCAAAATTTCCACTACTGGTCAGAACCTGCTGAAGACCCCCTCTGGTGCTCCAACCTTGGAGGTTTGAAGACGAGATTGGACCACCCTTTGTCTGGAATTGTATAGGGTCTCTTGCATGAGAAGTGGGTTGGTCTAGAAGACCTCCAAGGTCCCTTCCCAACTCTGTTATTGTGTTCTGTTGCAAAAAGGGAAGTCTTGAGAGTCCAATGGCCACCCATCCCGAGGTAGAAGGAAGCTTGGAGACATCAGAAGAAACAGGTGGCGATACAACCGAAATTTCACGAAGACCGAAGGCCACCAATGGAGAAGAACGGGTTGGCCAGAAGAAGGGAGAGCGACAGAGAGGTCAACTGAGAGATTGACCAAAGAGGCCCCGAACCACAAGAAGGTTGGAGACCCCTGACCAGAAGAATGTTTCACACACACACACGCGCGCATCTTCAGAAGAAAAGGACCAGCTGTTAAAGGAAAAAGAAAAAAAAGGCAGGAAAAATATTCAAAAGGAACCAGGAAAAGGCTGAGCTACGCAGCTTCTATTTTAGTTCCATCTTCTCCAACAAAAACCTCGCTTGTCCCCCCGGGGGAATTGCGAGTGGCAAGATAAAGAGACGGAACTGAGGCCGTAGAGGAACACGATCAGGAAATGTTTCCTCTTTTGCTACCTGGAGTAAATCCAAGCCAGCCTTTCGGAAGAGGGACTCAGCAGGCGCCTGTTGGGGAAGCCCACAGATAGGAGCAGGGAGGCCAAGGATCTGGAGGCATCTCCCACCCCTCTGGCCCAAGGCTCACAGGAATAGGCCTCCAAGGATGAAGACCCCTCCCCTTCTCCAACTGACCCTGTCCCTTGGTCTAATATCTGACCCTGTCCCTTGGTCTAAGAGGCTGCCCCAGAGAAGAAGGGATGGGATTCTACCTGGTCGGCTCGGTTCTATAGAACCGGTTGTTAGGATTCTGTCCAGTTTGGAGAACCGGCAAATCGCGCCACTGGCTGGCCCTGCCCCTCCCCACCTACTCACTGCTTACCTGGCATGCGCGCCATCAAACTTGCCTGCCTTTGTTAAGTTGATATTTCACCACCACCCCCCGACCATCTGCTGTGCCGGGAGATTTGGAATAGCTAGAAAGCAGGAAGTGGTTGGATTTCTTGTTTTCTAGCTAATCTAAAAGCAGAGCTGAACCTTCTTTAGGACTATTTTTCAGTGCAGACTCAGGCAGCAGATTGCAGAAAGGTAGATCTCTGAGTGAATCTGTGATTCTGTGAGCAACTCAATCTGCCTGCCTGCTTTGCCTGATTTGGGGTAAAAAGTTGCTCTTTTTTAATAAAAAAATTCAATATTTACAAACATTGATTCTTGACTCTTGATGAATGTACCTTTTCTTTTATGTACACTGAGAACATTTGCACCAAGACAAATTCCATGTGTGTCCAATCACCCTTGGCCAATAAAAAAGAATTCTCTTCTCTTCTCTTCTCTTCTCTTCTCTTCTCTTCTCTTCTCTTCTCTTCTCTTCTCTTCTCTTCTCTTCTCTTCTCTTCTCTTCTCTTCCCTTCCCTTCCCTTCCCTTCCCTTTCCTTTCCTTTCCTTTCCTTCCATTCCATTCCATTCCATTCCATTCCATTCCACTCTTCCCTTCCCTATTTTGAATTCTGTTCTGTTCTGTTCCACCTTCTGTTCTGTTCTATTTGCTATCTCAGCTATTTTTCTCCCACCGCGCAGGAGGGATGAGCACCACTGAACCCGAGTCCTCTTGCATGAAAAACCCACTCTCTGCAATGGAGCTGCGGCCCTCCAGTGCTGCACCACCTGCCTGCCTGCCTGCCTTCAGCGGAACATTTCTAAAATTAGCCTTAAATCTGGAGCACGCACGATTTGCCGTTTTGCAGTTGAGTGGCATCTCTTCCACCGAGTGGGCTGGCCTGGCCCTTTGGGGAAACTCCGCCCCAAACCAGGATCGAGAGGCGAGAAGGGATGTGGACGCCAAGGTGCCTCTCTTGGCAGGCCTGGTGTCTTCCCCAACTGCAGCCAGAAAATGCCAGATTTTGGTAAAGCCGTTTCCGGCTGCTCCCGTGGGTCTCTCCTGCCCACTAAGCCCAGGACACAAAAGAGGATTTGAAACAACCTCATGGAAGCATCTCACAGACATAGAAGTTCTCCTCGAAAGTTGGAGCTCACAAAACAGGTTGCATCGCGGAGGTCGTTGTGTTCTTCGAAAACAAGGAGCCGTGAAAAAGGGAAGGTGGGATTTTAATGACGTTGGAAGTTATACTGGCCCTGGAAACAGTGGACTTACAACCAGACCTCGCCCTTGTGACCATGGCAACACCCCCAGGGTTATGGTTTCTTTTCTAAAAGGCAACTGGACTCTCTTGGTTTATCCTTGAAGACATTTCATTCCTCCACCGAGAAGCTTCTTTGGATCTTGAGTGCAGAGTTTGCGGATGGAAGGATTTATATTCCTTGCAGTCCTCTGGTCATTAGTCCTCTCTCTGAGAGTCACTGAGGTCGCTTGGAGGTGATGCCACCTGTCTCCTGTTTACAACAGAATCTTTTCAATGGTTGTAAGAAGGTTCCACACCCATTTGCAGTACTCAGGTGACCCTGAGCGCACGGCATAAATGGAGGAGGAGGAGGAGGAGGAGGAGGAGGAGGAGGAGGAGGAGGAGGAGGAGGAGGAGGAGGAGGACTGTGGGATTCTTGTTGCTCTCTGAACTTAGTTGTTTCCTTGTGGATGTTTCATGACCCAACTAGGGAACGTCATCAGTGCTAGAAGGCAGGGGTGTGTGTGGAAAGGAGGAGGAGGAGTGTTAGATCCTTGATGCTTTCTGAGATGGCTGGTTTTCTTGAACAGGTTTCATGACCCAAGGAGGAGGAGGAGGAGGAGGAGGAGGAGGAGGAAAACTGTGAGGTCCTTGGTGCTCTCTAAAGTTGGTGGCTTTCTTGCAGACATTTTATGACCCAACTAGGGAATACCATCGGTGTTAGAAGGGAGGGAGGTTTGTAGACAGGGAGGAGGAGGAGGAGGAGGAGGAGGAGGAGGAGGAGGAGGAGGAGGAGGAGGAGGAGGAGGAGGAGGAGGAGGAAGATGAAGATGAAGAAGAAGAAGAAGAAGAGGAGAGGAGGAGGAGGAGGAGGAGGAGGAGGATGAAGAAGAAGAAGAAGAAGAAGAAGAAGAAGAAGAAGAAGAAGAAGAAGAAGAAGAAGAAGAAGAAGAAGAGGAGGAGGAGGAGGAGGAGGAGGAGGAGGAGGAGGAGGAGGAGGAGGAGGAGGAGGAGGAGGAGGGAGGAGGAGGAGGAGGAGGAGGGAGAAGGAGGAGGAGGAGGAGGGAGGAGGAGGAGGAGGAGGGAGGAGGGAGGAGGGAGAGGAGGAGGAGGAGGAGGAGGAGGAAGACTGTGGAGTCCTTGCTGTTCTCTGAGCTTGGTTGTTTCCTTGCAGATGTTTCATGACCCAAACTAAGGAATATCAGCTAGAAGAAAATGGGTTTTGTGGAGTGAAGAAGCAAGCAGGGAGGAGGGAGGGAGGGAGGAAGGAAGGAAGGAAGGAAGGAAGGAAGGAAGGAAGGAGGGGAGGGAGAGGGAGGAGGACTGTGGGGTCCTCGGTGCTCTCTGAGCTGGGTTGTTTCCTTGCACATGTTTCATGACTCAACTAGGGAACATCATCAGCGCTAGAAGAGGGTCTGCATTGTTTTTCTACCGGCTGCCCGGCCTCCCACCAGCCCCCCCCCCAGCCCTCCTAGCCAGCAGCAAACAGGGCTGCAGCTCTCCTCACCCACCACCTGGGCACCCTGGTTCTGCCTTTTGGAAAGAAATCGCTTCCGGCAATTCTGCGGGTGGCCTTTGCGATGAAAGGGCAGCCAGGGCGAAGGTCTTGAATGCCAAGAAGGGTTTGGTTGAGAGGGGCTCCTGAGCTTCTTGCTGTCCTCGGAGGGGCAGGGTTACCCCCAAATTTGCACTGCCAAACCAGGAAAAATCCAGGTCAGCCACCAACCATCCACGTCAAAGAACTGAATAACATAACGACAGGGGAACAGAGCTCGGGAAGGGTACTTTGGAGGTCTTCTAGTCCAACCTCATACTCAAGGCAGGAGGAGACTTTGTGCCAAATGGCTCTCCAGTCTCATTCACCTCCAGGGGTGGCGCTCCCACAACTTCCGAGAGCAGCTTCTGTTCCATGGGTTGATGGTTCTCCCTGTCAGAAAGTTTCTCCTTATTTCCAGGTTGAATCTCTCCTTGGTCAGTTTCCATCCATTGTTCCTTGTCTGGCCTTCAGAGGTGCTTTGGAAAATAGCTTGACCCCCTTCCTCCTCCTCTCTGTGGCAGCCCTCAAATATTGGAAGATGCTCTCCTGTCTCCCCTGGTCCTTCTCTTTAGCAGACTAGCCAGGCCCGGTTCCTGCAACCATTCAATTTATGATTTAGTCACTCTTTCTTGCTCTCTCTCCTCTCTTACTCTCTTTCTTTTTTTCCTTCCTTCCTTCCTTCCTTCCTTCCTTCCTTCCTTCCTTCCTTCCTTCCTTCTTTCTTTCTTTCTTTCTTTCTTTCTTTCTTTCTTTCTTTCTTTCTTTCTTTCCTTCCTTCCTTCCTTCCTTCCTTCCTTCCTTCCTTCCTTCCTTCCTTCCTTCCTTCCTTTCTTTCTTTCTCTACTTCCTTTCTTCCTATCTTTTTCTCTCACTCTTTCTCTCCCTGTTTTTTTCTTTCTCTCCTTCCTACCTTTCTCTTTGTCTTTCCTTTTCTTTCTCTCCCTCTCCCTTTCAATACTGGAAGGCTGCTCTCCTGTCTCCCCTGATCCTTCTCTTCTTCCCCAGACTAGCCAGGCCCAGTCCCTGCAACCGTTCATGGTATGTTTGAGTCTCCAGTCCCCTCATCATCCTGGTTGCTCTTCTCTGCACTTTATTTATTCAGAGTCTAGAGTTCACCTTAAATCCTGCCCACTTTTTCCAGCATCCTCCAGTGCCAGTTGGAGGAGGGGAGGGAGGGGGGGCATGTGAGGAGCAGATAATTCATGCTGAAGACACACTGACCAGCAGTGAAATCGATCAAACAAACAGAACAAATACTGCGATTTGTAATGAGGCTGTCAATGCACGAGGAGCCACCAGGGGGAGCCCATCCCTTTCCAAGGCCATGGGTCACAATGGAGCCCCCGCCCCCACCCCCCCATTTCCAATTGCTAAGCGAGATATTCGTTAAGTGAATCTTCTTGTCCCCTTTTACAACCTCTCTTGCACAGTCCTTCAGTGAATCACTGAAGCCAGAAACCCGGTGGTTAAGCGAATCCGGCTTCCCCATTGACTTTGCCGGTCAGAAGGTCTCGATTCTGCAACCGTTACAGACTCTGCAAACTTTTTGGACTGCAACTCCCAGAATTAAAGGTTTTTGGACTGCAACTCCCAGAATTAAAGGTTTTTGGACTACAACTCCCAGAAGGCAAGGCTGGTGGACTGCAACTCCCAGAGCAAAGCTGGCTGAGGAATTCTGAGAGCGGCAAGGTTTGACGTCGCTGCTTTATAGATTCGTGTCTAGGTGTCATGGGATGGGCCCAGAAGCTGGGACAATTTCCCAAGAAACAATGGAGGGGGTGGAAACCCACCTGTACCCCCACACACACCTGTACCCCGCCTCCCCCCATGTTCCAAAGCCCCTGAAGGCAGGATGAGAAACAAGGGGTGGAAAACCAGTCAAGGAGAGGAGGAACCTGGAACTGAGAAGAAACGGCCTAACAAGGAGGACAAGGAATCCGGGGGATGACGGGCCTTCAGAAGTCGTGGCTGCTCCGTCCCTGGAGGATTTTTAAACAAGAGCTGGACACCCATCTGTCTGGAAGGGTATAGGGTTTCCTGCTTGACCAGTGGGCTGGACTAGAAGACCTCCAAGGTCCCTTCCAGCTGTGTTCTGACACAAGCCCCCGCCCCTTTGCAGCTGTTCTGGTTGTACGATTGTGGCCACCCTCCTGCCCGGATTGAGACCTGCTCCACCCTACACCCCACCCCAGGACATTTACGGTCCGGTTTCTCGTCTACCCCAAATTTCTCGGCCTCCCTTCTGTGTGTGCCGCTTGGCTCACTGAGCCGAGCCAACTGTTCTCTTCTGCCTCTGCATTTCTGACTCAAAATTCCTGGAGAAGCTGCCAAATGAAGAGATTAGCCCCGGCCTCAAATTAGGAGCTTGCAAAAAACAACAACAACCCCCCCCATCCCCCCCCACCCATCTTTGGAGCAAACGCCCCGGAGCCTCCCTGGCAACAGTTCACACCTTCCTTCCAAAGCCTAAAACCCATTCAAGGGGGAAGAAAAACGGGTGGGTGGGGGGTTGGAATATCCCGCTATTGCCAAGGCAACCAAGCTGGCGTTCGGGTGCCCAGTCGATTAGCCGGAACAATGCTTGGATGCCCTTGGGGGGGGGGTGAGGGCTGTGTGTGCACAGCTGGATCGGCGCCAGTCCTGGCTCAGGCCCTTTGAGGGACAAAGAGGGCCCCCCAGGAACATCCCCACGGGCCAGAGGGGTGGGGGGGTGGGCTCAAGGCTGCCCTGACCTCATCCAGGATCCCAGGTCAGCCGGGATCAACCAGGGAGCCCCCTCCCCACCCCCCCCAAAGTTTGCAAAAACCCAGAGCCAAAACAGCAGCAGCAGGAGAGCAGAGCTTGTGGGTGGGAAGAGAGGATGTGAAATATAGAATGGAATAAACAGAACAGAATTTAACGGAATGTAGAATGTAAAATAAGCATAGGATCGAAAATGAAAAATAATAGAGTAGAGTAGAATGGAATGGAATAGAAATAGAATAGGTAACAGAATAGAATAGAGGATAGAGAACGATAGAAGAGAATGGAAGTGAAGAGAAGAGAAAACAGAATAGAAAACGATAGAAGAGAAGCGAAGAGAGAATAGGAATAGATAATAGAATAGAATAGAATAGAATAGAATAGAATAGAATAGAATAGAATAGAATAGAATTAAAATAGACAACAGAATAGAATAGAATAGGTAACAAAATAGAATTTGAGAATAGATAACAAGAGAATAGAATGGAAGAGAAAGAGAAGTGAGGAGAAGTGAGAATAGGATAGATAACAATAGAATAGAATAGAATAGAATAGAATAGAATAGAATAGAATAGAATAGAATAGAATAGAATAGAATAGAATAGAATAGACAACCAAATAGAATAGAAATAGAATAGGTAACAAAATAGAATTTGAGAATAGATAACAATAGAATAGAATGGAAGAGAAGAGAAGAGAATAGGATAGATAACAGAATAGAACAGAATAGAATAGAATAGAGAATAGATGAAGAGAGGATAGGATAGGATAGGATAGGATAGGATAGGATAGGATAGGAGAAGAGAAGAAAAGAAAAGAAAAGAAAAGAGAAGAAAGAGAAGAGAAGAAAGAGAAGAGAAGAGAAGAAGAGAAGAGAAGAGAAGAGAAGAGAAGAGAGGGCTGGAAGGATCCTTGGGGTCCTCTGGTCCAACCCCTTACCCAAGACAGGAATCCCTACAGCATCCTGTGTAAATGGCTCTCCAACCTCCTCTTAATAACCTCCCTTGATGGAGCTCCCACAAGGTCTGAAGGCCGGTCATTCCACGGATTATCTATGGAGGCTCTCAACTCTTGATTCCTCCTCACTCTCACTTCAGCTTCCCCCACCCAAAGCTATTTCAGAACGAGGGTCCGTTGGGTGCCACGGTGAGAGCGCCAGGCTGGCAGCCGAGAGAGACGGTGGGCATTAGTCTCGTCTTAGTCACCGAGCCAG